>NC_029776.3:86642601-86659384 GCF_000817695.3 Arachis duranensis
ATAATGGAATGTCCACCAGTGGTTTTACCTGCTCTGCAAAGGGCTCATTTATGTCAAATTTAGTATATAAAACTTTTGCATGATGTTATTAATATATAATTTTTTTCTGACATTTATAAAATCTTTTCATGTATCCCTATTTAAGGCCTGCCCTTTTTCTCTGCCAAATTGGCACATGCATATTCCCCCCTTATGGAGTGCAAATTAAGATTTGACTTTCTCACTTATTAAAAATTATGTGTGGTCCATATTATGCATTGCAGAGGGGAGAGGGCCTTTTGTAGTGCAGAATGCCGTGAGACACACATCAGAAACGATGATTACCAAGAGAAGTGCTTGCCTGGTGTGATGAAGCCACTTGATTGCTCCACGTCTCCCTGCTCTGGTCCTCCTGTTTCTTTGGCTGGTGTTGCTGTAGCATGAAACAATTTCAAGTTTATATTATCATATATAATATATGTATGAAATAAAAGTAAATAAAGATAGCAACTAGATTGTGAGGAAGGATGCGTACCTTAGAGAATATGGTGGTGATGACGATGATGATGAACATATGAAGATGTCCTTTGTTCCTGCAGTTATATATATGTCTATAGTATGAGGGCAAAATAGAAAAGTATCCTAGGCAAAATCTTTTTTGACCTGTAAATTTTTTAGGATATGAAATAATACGTGAGCACATTATTAGATTCTGTCTTTTGTGATATCAAGTCGGGTAAATTAGACTCTCTCTACTAAGGTTATATGACACCCCTTAATTTGTCAAGTATATACTTAGTGTAGGAGAGGCATCATATTTATATCAGAAATTACTATCATATTTTATAAAATACAAAGATACAATGTCATATAAGATTGTAACCTAACCTGAATATCAATCAGAAGTAGTGTTAACTAACCTGAATATCAATCAGAAGTAGTGTTAACCACACAATGACAAGGGAAATAAATAATTTACCCTATAATTTTTAAGAAGTTTAGGAAAACAAAAATTTAGAATATTTCATCAGTCAAATACAACTATGGATCTTGAAGAATTGCAAACGGGTACTCGCACTTTCTAGCACCAGTATTTGATATTAGCAATAGAACCAAACATAAAGTTTGGTTTTTACAATGTATCAAGAACAAAGACAATAGTGCCAAGTTAATTATCAAAATTTCATTGAAATTTTCACATAAATGCACGGAGAGAGTGATTAAAACAAGGCCAGCCATTCTTGATGATATCCCAAATGTCATATCATATCCATCATGCATTTACACCAGCGAATTCTTTGGCCAGTACCATCTTCACAGGAGGCTGCATATGTAGAGGACAGTAATTAATTAAAAAATTGGATTCATCATAAACTACTACATAGTACTCAGGGCAAAGAGCAAAACATTGAAGAACTTCCTCATAAAAGTTTTGGTTATCAACTTGAATAACAGAGTTTTCATTGATGAATTGCAAAAGTAGAGGTGATATTTGAGAGACCTCTCAACTTCCACCAAGACTCGGTTATTCACATGACCAGACAACCTTCCTACTAAGGTCTACCCCATCAATTCTACTTGTACTAACCAATTGGATCTAACTACTCTTAACTAACTCTTACTAATGTTAACTAACTCATATACTAAATGGGTCTTACCAGATGGGTACTACATAGGCACGATAGTGCCTATTAATCCACCTGTTTCTGGGTAAGTAGTAAGTACTTTACCCTTCTATTAAAAGATCTTGGATTCAAGTCTTTGGAACAAGAAAATGGCTTTACACGTTATGATTTATAAATATATGGAAAGGGTATTTTAAAAAAAGAAAAATTATGCACCAAACCCTTCTCAATCCCCTTTATTAAGAACAAAATTGAAACTCCCAGCAAGCCAATCTATTCTTAACTGATATATGCCTTATTTGCCTAACTTCTTTCCATCTTCTGACATCTATACTGTAGTTGCAAAGAGTACATAAACCAAGTGATTTGGTTATCTTAAAAAAAAACGAAATTAAAAAAAAAAAAAAAAAAAGAATGTAAAAATGATCAGTTATATATTAAAATGTCACCATTGCCAACTCCTCTTCATGCTTTGGAATAAAAGCAGTATCAACTTTGCCATTTTTGAAATCCTGTAACACATTCAGAGATTATGTATTATTCATCTAACCAATTGCCACCAGCAAACATTTCCAAAGGCTACGTGATAAAGAAATACATAAAGTGCACGCACCTCTATGTCAAGGATAAGTTTATGGTAATCAATTGTAGTAGGAACCCCTGCAATAAGAATGTAATTGTTGATTAAATCACAGTAAATGGAGGGTTTATAACAATTTTTCTCTTCGCAAAAATAGAGTCAATAAGATGTGCAACAGAAAGAGGCTTTTGACTATCTTTCAATCTCTCCTTGCTTCAGGTGTGCAATTGGCTTGCACCAAATATTGGTAAGCAATTTAATAAATCACAATGCATGTGCTTTTACCTGTGATAATTGTGTCATCAAGTGCCCTTTTCATACGTTCAATTGCCTTTTCTCTTGTTGGAGCCCAAACAATAAGCTACAGTTCACAAATAAAAAAATATGAAAAGTAGTTTCAAATAAAATGAACATATCAATCAGATAGCTCGGCATATTAAGTCCAACTCCTCATCATTGAAGCCCATCAATCAGCAAACAAGGAATATCATAATATCAAAAAAGCTTGCATTTAGAAATATAAAGATCATGCAACTCTGAAATATGAATACTTTGCTCCATGTTGAAGAAACAAAGAGTATGACGTGTGATAAATTTGATGATCATTCTACGTCTTATCCATTTGAATATCTAGCTTTCAAATAAATCACACTAAGGCACAACTTTCCAGGAAGGATGATATCAGTTATACATAAAAGGGACGTGGTGGCACACCTTTCCAAGAAGGGAGTCATAGCTTGGAGGAACCACATAATCAGGATAAACATGGCTGTCCATTCTAACAAATGGACCACCAGATGGCAAGTATGCTGTTATTCTACCTGTTGTTGGAACAGCAAAAATTCCTCAGTTTTGTTACAAGTTTTAATCAAAAACATAAAAAAAAATGATAAAAATGCCACTGATAACATTCAATAGTGATCAGGCATGACTTCAATTTCAAATGAAAGAAATTAATTGATCTGAAAACACGTCGTGTGCATGTAGCTGTTGCGATGTATGCGAATAATACATATGAAATGAGGAAGCTGGTATTAAAATCTTATATCTTTGTTCACATGTCTACACTGTTAAACCAAGATACCTGGCCCTGGTCTAAAACCCTTGAAAGCATCCTCTGCATTGATACGGCATTCAATAGAATGTCCTCTGAGCACAATATCCTCCTGTAGGGCAAAACTACAATAAGAACAAGACTTTTATGAATCACAAGAAAAAATATCTCCTTCATACCTGTTTGTATCGAAGTTTTTCCCCCATAGCTACACGAATTTGCTCTTCTATCAAATCAACAGAAGAAATCATTTCTGTCACCGGATGCTCAACCTAATTCCAGTCACCAAAAAAGATACCAAGAATCTATCAGAAGTGTTAAAAATTTGGAACACCCTAAATTATTTATCAGAACAAGTGTATTAGAAATTGGCTTCAACCTGGATACGAGTGTTCATCTCCATGAAGTAAAAAGAACCTCTTTCATCCAAGAGGAACTCAACTGTTCCAACACCTATGTAACCTATAGATGCAGCTGCAGCAACTGCTGCATCACCCATTGCCTTACGCAACTCTGGGGTCAATGCAGGAGAAGGTGCTTCTTCCAACAGTTTCTGATTACGCCTCTATGAGAAGTCAAAACAGAACTGACTAAGTAGGACTTTTGGAGCAGAGATTATGACTGGTATGTACATAAATAATCAGATAGCCTATATTTGGATCTTTCTATCGCATTCTGTAATGTATTTAACATTGAAACTACTAAGCAAATCAATTCCTGTATTCTTCCTCCATTTTTCTCATATTCTTTTAAATCAATTTATTATTTTCAAGCAACACCTTATTAGATATCCAATAGCCTATCAGCAGAGCTTTGAAAATAGGAAACAATAATAATGCGTTGTTTTTGTGAATACCACCGAAAAATATAACAATTGAAAATGAAAATACAAAACTAGCCATATAGCCCCAACATTTTTTTGCTTTCATATGTTGAAAACAAGTTAACAGCCCTTTTTTATAAATTAAAAGAAAATAGAAGAAAGATTTGACAGAATACAATAGAGAAATTAGTTACGGCTCATAGTACCTGGATGCTGCAATCACGTTCTCCAAAGTGAACTACATTACCATATTTATCAGCAAGAACCTGCAAAGTCAGGAAGCAGAGGGGTGAATTAAGAAAATTTTGGGCAAATTTAATGCAGGCTCTGGAATTGGAAATCTGGATAATTTAAATACATAATATTATAGATTGAAGCATGTAACCAAATGTTTAAAAATGGTAGAAGACTCAAACTGAAAATGTTTGAATAAAAGTTAGCAGTTAAATACTTCAACCAATTAATTTGCAAATCTGGATTCTGAACATAAAGCTATTAGATGGTCCTAAACCAAATTATCCAAAAGTAATTCAAATTTACTGAACCAATAACAAGATTGTCTAATTTGTCAAAACCCAGTGCATAAATTTTCTTTTGCATAATGAAATTAGAATATAGACACCCAATTATTTAGACTGCGCATTATGGAACTTTTGGAGCTTGGAGTTATAGGTCATTATTGATATGAGCAAACAGAATAATATTACAGCTCAGATTTCATTTCAGAGCCTTTGCAAGGATAAGGAGAACTGGGTTTGATGCAAGAGATTGAGAATTGCTGAGCCTAATATGCAAAAGACACAAGAAATCCCAACTTGAAAATTTCCAACAGATCAACAATCTCAATAAATCTAATTCCCTCACTGTTCTTCTTCTAGAAGCTCTAGTTAAGTTACAAAGTTCCCTTAGACATAAAAGGACAACATTACCTGGAACTCAATGTGCCTTGGGTTTTGGACATACTTTTCCAAATAAACTCCATCATTACCAAATGCAGCAGCAGCTTCACTCTTAGCTTGCTGCAAACAATTTAACGATAGACTTTTCACCAAAATTGCCCATTTGCACGTGATATTATTGTAATGGCTAATGAAATAAACCAACTCGAGCAAGAACATATTTTTTGACACATATACCTGTAATAACTTTACAAATTCATCAGGTTCTTTAGCAAGGCGCATGCCACGCCCTCCACCTCCAGCTGTTGCCTAAAACAAAAATATGTGTGTCAGTTAATGTGATTAATTCTATGCACTCCATCTTCTCCAGCAGCTCTAGATGATTTTAAATTCTAACACTCCATTTCCACAACAGTTATAGATCATTGATCATAATAAAAAGCAGTGTCAAATGAGACTCCCTTGTGTATATCCTCATGTACATGCGCATATAGACTAAAAGCATCTTAAATGTGTCACTGTCATCCTGGAAAGCTGGAGGTCTATTCAAATGGGGACAATAAAGCAGAAGGTTAGAAATCCAGAATAATAAGCTCATATACCTTGATCATTACAGGGAAACCAATCTCATTTGCCAGCCTGATAGCTTCCTCTGTGGTCTGTAACAATACTTCTTTTCATTAAATTCATGCATGGAATCAGAATTCGCCTCCAACTTCAACATAGAAGGCATCTGAAACTTTTACCAAATCAAAGTATGATACCTGTAACAATCCATCACTTCCCGGAACCGTAGGAACACCTGCTTTCTTCATTGTATCTCTGGCAGTTGATTTGTCACCCATAACCCGAATACTGTCGGGCTGAAAGTCTCAAACAAAATATTTCAGTTCAACCAAAATAACAGTAGAAAGAGAGAAATATCCTACACACTCCATAATCCACACCACAAGTACTCACATTTGGCCCAATAAAATTGATTCCATGCTCTCTGCACATCTCAACAAACACTGCATTTTCAGCAAGGAAACCATACCCAGGATGCAACATTGTGCATCTTCGGCTAATAGCAGCAGATAGAACATTTGGAATCAATAAGTACCTGCACAAATACATGGACACTACATCATAGAGGCACCACTATTTAGTGCAAACTCGATTTCTCAAAATAATATATAATCAATACAAATATACAGAAATCAAATGTGAAAACCATGAATTACAATTCAGTTTCCTACTATTCATCATTATCCATATTACATAGAGGTAAGAAAAACATGATATAATGTATATTTTCGCCCAAACTACAAGTATAAAGGATCTATTAGATTCTAATTTAATTTAATTTCAGCTCGCTCAACTACTTGAACTTGAGACCTTACTAATTGGTCTCAAAACACTTGTGCTCTACTTAAGATCAGAATCTACTTTTAAATCAATAGAAATGACTCGAACTTGAGACCTTACTAATCAGTGTCAAACAACTAGCGCTAACCGAAGATTATAATCTACTTTCAAATCAACAGAAATGCAGCAAAATCAAAGTTCAAACAATAAAATTATTTGAAAAAAAGTAAAAACTAAAAGTTCTTTCGGCACAAGTTTCTTCCATTAGGGAGAATCAAATCAAGCATGAAACAAGTTGGAGGAGTGAGAGATGAAACTCACGATTGACTGCTAGGCGCTTCACCGATGCAAACAGCATCATCAGCGAGCTTGACATGAAGCGCGTCCTTATCAATGGTCGAGTACACAGCCACGCACGGAATTCCCATCTCATGAGCGGTTCTGATGACTCGCACCGCGATCTCGCCTCTGTTCGCCACCAGGATCTTCTCCGCCTGACACGTGGCACCGAGAGCACCACCAGCACCACCATCACGTGCCGCCCTGGTCTTCGTCACGTGACTGCACCTTTGCCTCGGAAAACTCACCTTCTTACTCCCCGCTGAGAAGCTGCATTGGGAGCTCTTGATGCTGTTCTCCACCGCGTACAGACCCTGCGTTACGTGGATTCAAATATCAAAAACCGTTTCGCGGTTAGTTACATCGGAAACTGAAATCAGTTAGGCGTAACGGTAACGGTAACTGTAATTGTAACGGATGAGTTACCGGGGAATGAGAAGGCAGATGAGGAGAGGTAACGGAGTTGAGCGCAGCCATTATTCTACTCTCCATTATGTGTGTTTTGTATTCTAATTGTAACTGAATCTGTCTATGATTTGCTTTTTGAAGGGTTAGCGAATGCCGAATGGCGATTGTCGATGAAAACGATGATGTTTCTTCTGTTTGATTGAAAGCTCCGCCTATGTGGTTGAGTTATTGGTGCTTGGATTTGGACTTTTGCTGCACTCACTCACTCTTTTGTGTTTCTCCCTATACCCTTTTAGATTTCATCGTAACCGTTCATCGTCTTTTATGTTCAGGAGAATCGACGGACCACATGTATCCAAAAATGGCTGCTCCTGATATTGTAGGGACCTGATTCGGTAATATTATCCACACTCTGTTGTCATGTTATTATGTTACATACAAATTATAGTATATAAATTTGATCCCGCCAATTTCGAAGGGAAGAAGATTTTTAATCTAAGAGAAAGTGAAAATTTAATTATCATTGGTTTTATAATTTACTAATGTGTGTTAATGAACATTAACATACCTGTTAATCCACTCTTTTATTAGCTAAATACATATACAACTAAATGATGCTCCAATTCACAATAGCTCAGTCCTTGTCATGCAAGATTGGAGGAATACGGTAAGAAAAAAAAAACAATTAGGAAGGTGATATAGAGAATCAGAAGGGAAGGGTGTGCAACTAGGGGTGCATATGGCCCGATTCGGCCCAAAGATCTAACCCGGTTCCGAACACTTTAAGGACTAATTTAGTGTGATTTATTGGGTCTAGAGTCAGATATTGGTCTCAAAAATAGATTCGGTCATTATTTCGGATCAAGCCCGAGCCATAGCTCGAGTCACTCGAACTCGGCCCGGTGGTCCGGTTATCATACACAATTAATATTTTGTGTTATTAATGATGGATGATGGTTATTCTTATATAGAATTTAAATATTGTAAACTTTAATATTTTGTGTTATTAGTTATTATAAGATTATAAGTTAATGTTTTATATTTAAAATGTATAGGACTTTAGACTAATGCATAATATTATGTTATTTGTATTGATTTAAATATTTGGTATTATTAGACAATATTAGTATTGATTATGGTTATACTTTAATTTTAGAGAAGGATTGGTTCTTGTTATATTTTTTAAATGAATTTTACTATGTGAATTGTGAAATAATGGTTGGAGATTAGGTGATTTTTACATGCTAAAAACCCGGTTTTTATCTAATTTTCACCCGGCCCAAAAGTGCGTAAGTTTTATCGGGTCTAGAATTGGATTAGGGTCTAAAAATTAGATCCGGTCTATATTTTCGGGTCGGGTCTGAATTAAGCTAAACCCGGTGCGGCCCAGTCTATGTACGTGTAAGGGTGTAACAGTGTAATTTGACCGAAAGAAAAAAGGCATTACTATTGATTTTAAAGTAAAATTCTAAATGAATTTCATTTTTTAGTGGTCAGTGGTCATATTTTTTATGTTAGGGTTGAGAATGGTGTTTTTTAGGATTATGGATTGTTAGAGTGTTACTCTCAAATGTGGCATCGATTAATTCAGAGTATAGAAATTGGATTCTTTAATTTTTTGAGTACAAAAATCAAATTCTCCGATTTATGAGAGATACATAAATTGAACCTTTCGATTTTTCTACTTCAAAAAAAAATATTTAAAATACAGCAATTGGATCCAATAATTTATATACCTTTCACATTTTTTAAAAACACTCAAAATTACCATATTAAAGAATATCACCCATCTCACATCCACCCAAAAAAAATTAGCCATAAGTGGTCACTTTAATACTATTTTTTCATAATTACCATGTTGGTCCAAACTTGCACACAGTAGAACAAATCAGTCCCCAAGCAAAAGGCATCACTATTGATTTGTCTCAGGAAGTCATGATGTGTAAGTTTAGAGATCAACTACTTAGTTAAGGAAAATTGTAGACTAAAATTGACCACTCAAAGAAAGATTTGGAGTCTCAGTCTTGATTTTAAGGTTCGTTCTTGTGTTTGTCCTCATCAACAGTGACTGAATCAGAGTAACAGTGGATGGAGAAAAAGACATGATGTCTCAAGTCAAGCACATAACTTATTTTCCAGGAATAAACCAAACGCTCAGTCCATGTGTATATCAATAATTTTAACTTAGTAGCTCACCTTACTTTTTGAAAAGTAAAAACGAAAACATGATCACTTGTGGTTAACTATTGCACAGCCAATACAGCTCCATTAGCTCCATCAATTCCTAAACTCGGTTCCAAGTACCCATTTCAGCTTACAACAAAAATGAAGTTTCTCTACCTCTTGGCTATCAAGCTATGGTGTCCAAATGATAGAGAATCTTAGGCAAAATAGTTGCCTAATGTTGTTCTATTAGAAAAATAAAGTCAGAATGTCCTCTAAAAGACAGCAAACCTATAAATTTAATTTATACAATCAAAACTATGGAGTAATATTAAACATTTAAACCCTTTCTTTCTACAATACAATTGATTAAACATTTCTAACTGTGCCCAGAACAATTATGTTCAATATTACAACAACAACAACATATCTGTGCCTTCATACACAGCAAACTTTCCCAGGGTGAATACAGTACCAGTTTTAACACCTTGGTTTAAGTTGTAGCATTAGCAGCAGTTAGTTCTCCACCTTAGTTTGGCTCTTCAAATTTGCATGCACACAGCAGCGCCAAAATTACTCCTCTGAACTGCAAAAGATCACTTTTAAGTCCTGATGCAGGACACAAAAGTCCACAACGGCATAATAACCGCCATTGGGACAATAAGTTATGTCTCCTAGAAAATACCTAAGTTACCATGGAAGAATGGTTAACATTACTTGACTACATTCAAGTATTCCCACCATCAGAGCTGCTACAAGCTTGATTTGGAAGGCTAGCATTGCCAAAATCTCCATCCAAGCTCATCTGTTGTACTTCTTGGGGAGAAAGAATCTTGATACAGCGTACACAATTAACAAACTCCCTGAAATATCATGTTACATACAATTAATCTATTAAAAGAGAACAATTCGGGATGTTGGGAATTACAGTATAAAGTTAAACATGTGTGCAGCTGTCATTGTGTCACTGGCATTCAGGAATAACTTGAAAATACAAAATGCACTTTAACCCTTTCTTTAAAAAAATAACTTGCACTTTGTCCTAATTTTCATGTTGTTGACATCTTGAAAAAAATAAAAAAATCAGGTAGTAGAGTTATTTGTTAGCAAGCATATCCCTCTGAATTATCATATGCCATCATACATTGGATATTTTCACACAGAGGGAGATGCATCTATCCTAAAAACAACACCTTCCAGTTCATAGACTAACATGACCAACAAAAATGGTTATTGACATTTTCTAGCCAGCTAGGAACATGCTCAAAGATAGGCAAAGATAAAAGAAAATTATAGACTTACTCCCAAGGGTCGTCTCCCACTAGTAGAACATCATTTTCATGATCTACATAGACAAGTTTCCAGCCTATCCTGTGTCGATCCTCCAGCTGGCCCTCTATGCCAAATCTGCGAGCTAGATCATGTTTAAGCTCCTCATAATCTGAATACCGAGTGATGTCTATGGACCTTCCGACAGCTCCTCGTTTATAAACCTACAAGGATATAATTTACATAGAGCTCATTTAGAGTAGAATAATTAATTATACAGGCACATGAAGAAGCACATGTCCACCATCGAGGACTAGACAGACCAAAATGGCAACATAGTTAAATATATACCTTGGTATATGTCCTCATACGCTGAAACTGTGGTGCTGGCAATGGCGGTGGTGGTGGTGGTGGTGGTGGAGCCCATCCACCCCTATTCAAGAAGCTACTATCATCTATTGTTGAAATTATTCGACATATCCTTCCCCATCCCCACTGTGCCTTTGGGTAAAAGAGAATCTGGATTCAATGGCATTCCCATTTGGCTATCAACATTATTGCCATATGGAACATTACTCCTAGTATCTGCCTGAACTTCCCCATCCTGACTGTTGTCTCTAAACAACATAGACTGTGGATTGTAAGACATCGGGTTGTTATTCTGATGCATGTGAGCATCACTCTGAGATAGGCAAACTGAAGTTGTCGAAGATGATGTATCCAAATAATCTGTTTGAGCAGCAGCACCATTCAAGTATGTCTGATGAACCAAACTCCCTTGATTCTGATTTTTGGAGATGTTTAAAGAAGGCTTGACTTCAGACTTGGGCTGTAAATCTTTTACCATGTTTGCACCTGATGACATGGTTTCTAAAGCACCTGAACTCAATAATGTTGCAGTAGATTGAGCCATGTCATCAGCAGTTATTGAGCTTCTATGTAACTGGGAATTTATCAATAATGGAACTGCACTGGCAGAGTTATTTGTAGAAGGTGAGGTGGAGCAAGATGGAACATCATCAGTAATTACAGATTGTCCAGCTACAGCTGCTCCATTCAGTATGCCACTGCCAGCAGCAGAGAGCTGGTTTGGTGAAGGGGTAGGGGGAAGTGCCATTTGACCAGACATCTCAGGCAGCAAGCCAGATTGTTGCTGAGGCTTTGGCTGCTGAGGCAAATGAGAGATATGTATATTGCTCCGACCAGCCTTTGTCATTTGATTTGTGATCGCATTACTCTCTGGGAGTGAATTTTGAAGTACCGGAGGAATTTCAAGCACTTGACCAGGAGGGACTAACCTAGAGAAGCTCTGTGCTGCATCTAACAGTTGCCTCTGCTGATCTTGGATTTGAGCAAGTTGAGAAGGCTGCTGCAGCGCAGATTGTTGTGCTAAGAGTGTTTGCTGTTGCTGTTGAAGCTTTTGTAACAATTGAAGCTGAATCTGATTATCAGACATCTGTAACTGTTGAACATGGTCAGGTATAGTAGATGGGACCATAGTTTGTTGCTGATTCTGACCCATAATTGTCTGTTGCTGTTGCTGCTGCTGTGGAGGGTTCTGAGGGACACATCGATTGAATTGGTGGTTTTGAATGGATGATTGTTGCTGTTGAAGAATATTGTTTGTTTGGACAAGATTCTGGGGATGCAAGATCTGGGCCTGAACTTGACTCTGTGGAAGAGTTTGACTTCCTAAGTTCTGCTTAGATTGTTGAGAGATATCACCCAACTGTTGCTGCGGCTGCATCACTGTTCCCAAGTTGACAGATGCTGACGGTAGCTTCTGAAGATGATCAAGTTGTTGTGCAGTCTGAAGTAGCCTCTGAGTGTTGAAGGCTACATTGTTAGGCTGAGGAATTTGTGAAGAAGAAAACCCCAGCTGACGGGAAATATCTGCACCAGGAAGATTTTGCAAAACAGATCCAGGCAATGATGGTACATAATTAGGCTGCATTGAGTTAGCAAGACTAGGATTTTGCTGCATGTTCATCCATTGAACTAAGCTCATGCCAGGTAGGCCTTGAGGATCCTTCATGCACATATCATCACCAAGCCAAGGCATTGTCCGCTTGAAAAGATTATCGAAATCAGATGGATCATCATCTGCAAGGTGAACTTAAAATTTGTCAAAAGCATATAGCAAAGAATTCTTGAGAGAAAAAATCCAATATATTTTATTTTTCGGAACTAGAATGCAAATAATAAATAGTAGAATTATTTACCGGAGGGCAGATGAAAAAAGGAGCAGTCACTGGTTCAATTTCCCAAAGTGAAACCCTGCTACGCTTTTCCCCAGCAGTTGACTCATCCCAACCAACCTGACCAATCATATGTGAGTCGGTAAACACTGTTTACAACTTGTGCAGGTCCATCAATTGATAGATTGGAAAATTTACAATGTTGAATTAGAAAAGGAGAATAGATATTATACCTGCAAATTACGCCATTGTGAATTTTTCCATCTCACAGGATCTAGATCACTGATTCCTGTAATTGTACCCATATACCTGAAATACAATGGAAATAATTAGAATTTATTTTAACAATATCCATTAAGACATCCCCAAGTATGATATCTATTCCCCACCAAATATCTCATTTCCAAAAATGCTACAAAGTGGTACTAGAAATCAATAAACGCTTCAGGAAGCAACTAAGTTACAAGCCAAGCTTAATACATCAACCACACATGCTTACTTCATAAAGGCATTATTTTGATCATTCACAATTTTGAGAAATTATGTTTACAATACATGGTATGCTGTTATACTGGTTTATTTGATGTTGCTGATGTTAACTCTTAAGTATAGGAGTGTATGTAATGTGAATTGGACTCTTGAGCAGGTGTGGTTTTTAGCACTCTCACTAATGATAGTTTACTACCTGTATGAGCAAGTCTGCGGTTCTGATGCAAATTACACTACCAGAAGTTGTTTTGGGTGTTCTTATGAATCTTTGACAGCAATGCCGAACAGGATTGATGGGAATCATGTTTCGTATGCTGCTATAGGCATACAGGGTGTTCTTAGGTGTTGGAGTCTTGTCTTAGGCATATACTTTTGGCTTAGACTGCTACATCATTTATCCATCTGAAGCTTGTTTGTTTCTGCCCATTCCTATTGGGTGATTTTTAGGTTCCATTATATATACCCCGAAAAAAAAAAGTTTCCAATACATGGACTCAAACTGATGCACCTTCTAGTTCCTGAGTCTTCGGTTTCAAACATCATTCGGAAACGCATTCCAGGTGATATTTGATGGCTGTACACTGCCTTGTAGTACTTGGCTAAAGGAATAACAAACTCTGAAGGACTAGCCCTGCAAACGAAAGAAAGATTTTGAGTTCAAGACTTTATAATTGAGAACAGAAGTTCATTAAACAATTAGTTGATCCATGCCTCTGTAATTGAACAAACATACAAGAACTAATAAATTAGCATAAAGAAAAGTAAAGATACTCACCTAGGATTGTAAAAGACGGTAAAGGGACTATTATTTGCAGCAGCATGAGCAGCTGCCGCAAGAATCCCAATATGCATACTATCACTTGACAATACCGAGGATGATATGTTGGCTGGTTGCCTGTTAGCTCGCCTGATGCCCAAAAGAAGCTGCTGCTTTTCATCTCTGCCGGAACATTTAAAAGAGAAAGAAAGACAGTCAAAATGCAGGTCATTTGCCGAAGTGAGTTGAAGCTTTGAAACATTGATTTCAATATATTTTAAGACAGTTTTGAAAACTTCCACTCAAGCACCAAACAGCACAGAAATGATCAATTTATTACCCTCACCGTATAAATAAAACAGAGTCTCCAGCAAAGAGCCTCTTTCCACTGACAAATAGACTCCATCCAGTTGTAAGCAAGTGGCGCTTTGGTTGCCCTGGTTAAGGTGAGGACCATAATGAATAAACAAAAAATCTTCAGCAAGTTTCCAATAATTTTGCTGTTTCAAATTATATACAGGACTGCACATTACGTATACCTCGATATATATGACGGAAAGTCCAAACATTATCATGCAAATCCCTAGCCACAAGTTCTTGTGCAGGAGGTTGCATAGAATAATCCTATTTGAAAACATGGAAAAGATTAAAGCCTGAAAATTTTATTCAACTGCCTGAAATAGTAATTACGCTTACAAGAGGAGGGAATATTTTCTCTGCTGCTCGGCGAGGCACAGAGAAACCTCCATGTGTGCTTGTATCACTAGCTGTCAGCTGTTTGCAGAAAAACTCAGGCTGTGCCTTGTTTGACTTGAGAGCAAGATCTGATCTTAATAAAGCTTCCTTATCATACTGCATGGATCATGTCAACAAATCAGTGAAGTTTCCAAAAAAATAAAATAAAATAAAATTTGAAACATGCATATTTATGTTTCAAGTTTTTAAGGTCTTTCTCCTTTGGTTTCCAACACATATCTGCCATGTTTGACACATAGTCCACATTAAATGTGTGAAACTTTCGCAGTTCGAAGCCAAACTGCATTTTTCACCATTTTCCAAGGAATTAGCTCCCTCAGTTAAAAAACCCAATCCCCATTGGTTCAAGCCTTTTCTCTTTACAATCAGACTCCAAATTAATAGAAAACTTCGTATCATATAAATTGATGTTTGGCATATCATATTGTTATAGAATTATAAAGCATTTGAGACATTCAAAAATGATGCTTACAGAAGGCACAGGTTGAAGTGTCATCTGAGCATAAACTTCATCGGTTTCTGGGTCAGCCTGCCAAAAAAAAAAAAATCCCCAAAAATGAACATACAATCAAAATAAGAGAATTCCAGACCTTCCATATTGATCTTCGGTTCAAAACTAATACAAAAGCCAAACCAAACCAAAAAAGAAAACATCCATACATGCAAAGTAACACTGTGAAGGAGACACAACAACTTGGATGGAAGATTAGGATAGTTTGGAATCTGTCCATCCACATCTTTCTTCAAAGACGCTGCGACCTGAACCAAACCAAAAAAAAAAAGATTCAAATCAAATAAATAAACAATTAAAGGCTTGCTTTCATTATAGCTTATTCTGGATTCAAAATCCAACTCCATAATCGAAAAGCTTAACAGTTTTTTCTCAGCATGTTAGAGAAGTTGGTTAGGGTAGTTAAGTTAGAGTTGACCTGCTCACTGTGTCCTTGAGGGAAGTAGAAGACGTGTGTTCCCGCCGGCGGAAGGTTCACCAACGGCCCCGCACACGCTTGCCATAGCTCCGGGTTGATGCTCTTCTTCTCTGCACTCGCCACGTGTCCACCATTCAGTTAGTCCAAACAAATTCAAACCAAAAAAAAAAAAGAAAAAAAACACTTTTCTTTTCGCAAAAGCCTTAGAGGAAAATATAAGAACAACATCATTATCGAAATAATATGAAAGAAATAAGACCAAAAATTGAAAGAAAAAAAAAACACTGTGACCGGTTTTTTCGGAGTCCTCAATTTTTTCAGCTGTGATATTTTATAGAGAGAGCGAGAGAGGTGACCTTCGGGGTTAGGTACGGCGACGACGGCGGCAGGTTCAGGCTGCGTCTTCATCGGAGATAGCTTGCCGGCGAGAAGAGTGTGTATGTATTTTATAAGTTATTATTATTATTATTATTATTCATCTCAGCAGAAGCGTATGCAGAAGAGGAATGTGCAGAAGCTTTTCTCAGATCAGGTAAAATAATAATAAAAAAATTAAATCAAATAAAAATAGAAAATGATTTTTGGTTGAGAGAGAGAGAGAGAGAGGTTGCAAAAAAGAGGAAGAAGAGGAGAGTTTTGACTTTAGAGAGAGAGAGAGACGGTTTTGGTGTTTGCTTAGGAGGAGAAGGAGGTGGTGGTGGTGGTGGTGATGGGCGGTGTGTCTGGGTTGTGTTCCCTTTGCCTTGCTACAATGCAGAGACACACATCTGTTTTCTTTTCTTATTTTCTTTTTTTCTCTCTCCCTCTCTCTTCTGCAAATGGGACTCACTGAACTAATGGAATAGGTGATTAGACACACACGCCTTGTTGACTTGAGTTGTTTTCCCCTTAAACCAAAAACCCATAATAAAATAATCAGCAGTGCTAGAGGTTAGCACTTTTTTCAGATTTTGGGTCAATAAACAACCACTATTTAGAAAGGAACGAGTAACAGAGGTGAAATTTTATGATGTGAGTGTATGATATTTGAGAAGGAATAATATTTATTGGCTAAATGATGACTAAGTTTGATTAAAACTGTTAGTTGCTGACACTTTTTGTAAAGAAATGAACCGGTTATTTTTAAATATTTTAAAAAATTAAAATAAAACTAATATTTTTATAATAA
>NC_029776.3:86659688-86663360 GCF_000817695.3 Arachis duranensis
TAGAAAATTTTAAAGAATAAAAATTTATTAAAGACTAAAATATTTGACATAAAATTCTCTAAATATCAATTTAAATATTTACTATAATTTTTAATAAAAAATATATATTATTAAATATAACATGCACTATATAACAACTCCGATAAGCAAGTATATCTAACAATTACTTTTAAAAGAAGAGTAAATTAAAGATGTGCTACATATACCATAAATTAGAGATGTGTCATAGATCGATATAGTATTTAAAATGATAAGAATATGCTAAGATATTCTTTTATTTCTAAAACAACCGGAATTTAATTTATATGTATATGTATATGTATATTATTAATAAGGTAAAATAAGTTAATATTGCCAAACACTACATTTTAAAAGAAAAGTATTAATTGATAACTCACATAAATCTTCTCGAATTCTTATTAAATTTCAATAGTGTAAAATTATTTGGTTGTCGCACAGAAATATTATTTGCATTAAAATAATTTTTAAATAAATTTATTTGAATTTAATTTTGATAATTAATAGTATAAAAAAATTATATTATCATTCAATTTCGCTAAAGATTTTATAAGTAATAGATTTGAAAAAGAAAGCTTATTTTTGCTAATATGATAATATATAATTTAATCTTTGAATAGTATATATAAAATATTTTCGTTTATATTTGAGTAATGCTACCATGTAGAATATTTTTTAATAAAGAATAAATTTTTTTTAAAAAAATACATAATATTATTTACGACAATATCAAGTAAATCTCAGTTAATTCACAAATAAAATTAAATTAGTTCAGATTTTAATAAGTGGTAAAAAAACTCATTCACCAATAAAAACACATCGAATTTATTTTTAGATACAAATAAACCTCAAATAAATTAGTAAATGAATTGAAATTATTTAATAATAACACAAAAAAAATCAGAACCAATAAGGATATTAGCAAAATATTAATATTATTGACAATAACAATAACAGAAAAGAAAGATAATAAAAAAGAAAAAAGAAAAAAAGAAAGAGAAAAAAAAATATGCACACATAAATTTAAAATATTTGGTTGGACTTTGTAAATTTAATACTATGATTTAATTTTAAATGAACACCTTTAATTTGAACACAATGGATATAAAATATTTTGTACATAATTAATACACCAATTAAACATTTCAATGAAATAGCCATATATTATCAAACGTTAGTGCAACTACATATTTCAAATAAAAAAAAAACAACAACAACAATAAAATAACGCATAAAATCATATGGATTAATTATTCAATTTGTCTATTTACGATTGACTATTGTCAAAAATGATTTGTGATTTGAGAATCAATAATATTTCACGTTCGAGTTATATTAGCAACTAAATTCAACCAAATTATTTATATACATATGTGCACGCTTTTTTTTTTGCGCTCCTATTACCTCTTTTTCTTTTAAATTCGTGCACGCAGGTTTTTCTTTTCATCTCCTCTCCTCCTCTTCCTCCTCCTTTTCATTTTCCTTCTCCTTCTCCTTTTCCTTGTATGATACCGCGTCTTTTTCTTTTTCTTTTTCTTTTTTATTATCTTTCTCTTTTGTTATCGTCATCTTCAACAATTTTGAATAGAATGAAATCTAATACAATTAAATAAAGTGATAATGAATCATTTTATCGTTCTTTGCTGAAATCAGTGTTGTTTATGAATTTGAATTTAAATTGAATGTAGGAGGTTTTGAGTTTATAGAATGCACAATTTTCGATTTATTTGTTATTGCATAATGGTGTTGTTATAATAATATTTCGATTCATTTGCAGTCCAGATGTGGTGTCGATAAACAATTTGTTCTAACGGTTGGGATGACTTTCAAGACAAATTGAATGGAATAAAATAAAATTTAATATAATTGAATAAAGTGATAATAAATAATTTTATTCTTTTTTGCTAAAAAAAGACTCAGTCATCAATAAAAACACATCGAATTCATTTTTTTACCCAAATGATTAAATGAACATCAATTAAACTAAGAAATAAAATGAAATTATTTAAAAAATAAAAATTTTTATCGATACTTATCAGCAGCATCAAGTGAACCTCAATTAACACACAAATAAACCGAAGTTAGTTCAAATTTGAAGAAGCATTCAAAAAAATTCAATCATCAACAAAAATATATCAAATTCATTTCTAAATCCAAATGAACATCAATTAAACTAAAAAATAAACCAAAATTATTTAAAGAATAACAAAGTTGGTCAATACTTATTAGCAGTATCAAGTGAACCTCAATTAAGATACAAATGAACCGAAATTAGTTCAGATTTGAATAAGCAGTCAAAAAGACTCAATTATCAACAAAAACACATTGAATTCGTTTCTGGATCCAAATGAACCTCAATTAAACTAAGGAATGAACCGAAATTACTTAAGGAATAAAAAAATTGGTCAATACTTATCAGTAGTATCAAGTGAACCTCAATCAATGCACAAATGAAGCGAAATTAGTTCAGATTTGAACAAACAGTCAAAAGACTCAATCATCAACAAAACACATCGAATTTATTTTTGAATCCAAATGAACTTCAAATAAAATATGAAATAAACCAAAAATATTTAATGATGTCATAAGAGAAAATTAGAACCAATAAAGATATTAGCAAAATATTTGTGTTATTAGTGATGACGATAACAAAAGAGAAAGATAACGAAAAAGGAAAAGAAGAAAAAAAGACGCAACATTAGAAAAGAAGAAGAACATGCATGCGCGAATTTAAAAGAAGAAGAAGAACGTTTTTTCATATTAGAGCGCAAAGAGTAACGCTGGGAATTTTGAGCGCATGTACATGCTCTTTTAGTGAAAGTAGTTTTGTTGGTGTTGGACCTACTTAGTTGAATTTAGATGACAATAAAATGTGGATATATAACATACGAATAAAGTTATTTTGAAAGTGCCTTTCTTTTAAGATTTTGATTAGGGGTGACAATAGGTAAAATAGAATCGGGTTTGGAGCCAACCCTAACTCTACCCGCGAATTGAGAATTTTATATAAACTCAACCATATCCTACTTGCGGGTTGAGAATATTCCAACTCTAATCTTATCCGCTCTTAACCAGCGAGTATCCGATTCAACCTGCGGATTACAAAAAATGCAACATTATTATATTATATAACTTTATGATAATTTAAAATAGAATTAATTTTTATGTAAAAAAAGTATTAAATTATCGATTAATGATCTTCTTTTAGTTCTTTTGCATTCGCACAAAAATTCTATATGTATCCTACTTTACTTGCTGTGAATCGAATTGACAATCTTATTCGATTAAATATAGTCAAATTAAATACCTGCGAATAAAGTATATATTGCCACCCCTAATTTTGATCGCAATGTCAAAAAGAATTTTGAGTACAGGTTTACTCTAAAACAAAGTGCTTTTTATTTATTTATTTATTTATTTATTTGTTCTTGAGGCTTAAACAAGGACGGATACAAATGGAGCAAGTAGTTGCTTTGGTCTCTCAAAATATTAAAAAATTATATTTATGTTATACTTAAAGAAATAGAAAGTATTATGTATTTTTGTGGTTTTTATATATTATTTTTTTTATATGACAGATTTATATTTTATTTGTTTTATAAATAATTTTTATTTAACTAATTTAATATTATATACTCAAAGTCTTGTACTTTT
>NC_029776.3:86663690-86664432 GCF_000817695.3 Arachis duranensis
CATCTGAACTTCAATCCCTTCATTTTAAAAGTTTTGAATCTGTCCCGAACTCAAACCAAATACCTTATCATAAAAAAATGTAACCTAAAAATTTATTTAAAGCAATCAAATAACATTTTCTCAGATAAATAAACTTCTATTTTGATAAATTAGTATATTAAAAAATTAATATATTTGCAACGGATGCCAATAATTTTTTTTGTATTTCATTCGTGCCCATTAAATTTATTAAAAACAGATAATTATTTACAATTACAGAAAATATTATTGGTCTATTGGATGGATTTCGTATGAAAGAGTTTAACTTTTAAAACCATATTTTTCTTGGTAGGAAAATACATTTAAAATGAAATTCCTTATATATTATGACCACACTATATTACCACACGGCTACCCAAATTATTATTGTTTTGTTTCATTAAAACAAAGGTGAGTTTTATGGCGCCTTTGTTATAGTGTCTAAATTGTCTAATTTCTTTTTTAAAATAAAAAGTAAAATATTTAAAATAAAAAGTAAATCATGTAAAATTTATTAAATATTATTTATTTACTTTTTTTAGTAACTTAGGCTGCGTTTGTTTACAGAGACAGGACACGCGTGGACACAGAGACACAAAATCATGTTTGGCAGAGGAGACATGGACAGAGACAGTGTGTCCAGAGACACTGAATTAGTGTATATTTTGTGTCCATTCTGACGGGAAGGACACAGAGACACTAACAAGGGACACAACTTATTTTT
>NC_029776.3:86664593-86674197 GCF_000817695.3 Arachis duranensis
TAATGATATAAATTATTTTTTTAAATTAATAATATAAGTTATTCAGTTAATTTAAAAAAGATTAATGTACTGTTTCATATATACTTCTATTAATTAATTATAATATATTTGATTAGTATTACATATTAAGTATTACATATTTGTACTGTTAGAAGACAAATAAAAAACAATCAATTTAAACGGCCTAAATTTATTTTATTTAATATTTATTTATTGTAATAAAGTACATTAAATAAAATTAAAAATAATAAATTTTAATAATTTTTTATTAATATTTTTTAATTACTAAATATTTTCGTTAATTTATATGCTTTTGTCCAAAGTAATCTATAATCTATATTCATAAAGGAATGGAGTATTAATTAGTTTAATTGCTCTTTTAGAAAGAAATCGTAATCATAATTGTGATAGACTGATAAGCACATTGGCACGCAAAGACATTATGAAAAGGGTAAAATGGTCACTGAAGAGAGAGAAAAGAGAGAGAGAGAGAGAAATTTCATGCGGCTTTCTATTACTGGATTGATCGCAAATGCGCTTGCACGCACATGGTAGATGCAACACCCACTTCATTTATTGATTATTATTTCTATATTTTTCTTTTTATTATATATTGATTGAATAAAGGGTTTTTTAATAATAAAATAAAAAAAATTATTATTTCTCCAAATATGATTTTTGGAGTTTAATTTTTTAGATACAATTTTTTTGATATTTGGATAAGTTGGACAAACTCTATAAAAATTGACCTCTTACCCTAGTTAATTCCACTCAAATTTTTTAAAAATACATTTTTAATTCATATATTCTCATTTAAAAAGTTATATATAGATCTACAAACATCATATAAGAGTATATAAAAATACACAGACAACAAGCATTTTTTTAAGGATTTTTTTAATTATAAATTAAAAAAATAAGTCATATTTAATAATAGCAAACATTGTTATCGTCTCTAAAAATACATAGGTACATGAAATAAGTCATATTTAACCAGAATTTTTTTAATTATAAATTAAAAAATAACTATTTACCAAAAAATAACTATTATTGAAAAATAACTATTAAAAAATAACTATTATAAATTAAAAATAAGTCATATTTTATTTTTGGGAAATAATTATTCATATTTTATTTAGAGACGATAACAATGGTTACCATTATTAAATATGACTTATTTTTTTAATTTATAATTAAAAAATTCTTAAAGAAGCCATACTTGTTATCCGTGTATTTTTTGTATATTTTTATATACTATTTTTTGTACGATGATATGAATTAAAAATACGTTTATTAAAAAATTTGGGTGGAGTTCGATGTGGGTAAGGCGAACTTGCCCATTTTTATAGAGTTCGTCGGGTTCGACAAACTTGTCCAAATACTAAAAAAAAAAATTTAAAAATTGAAGTCTAAAAATTATGTTTAGAGACATAATAATTTTTTTATTTTATTATAGAAAAAAATCCATTAAATAAATCATATAAATATTATTATCCTCCTACGATATTATTAAGATTAAGATAATAGGTAAAACATTATTAATGTACCTATGTTTTAAGGGAATTTTAATTTTCATGGTAAAACTCGTTTTTTACTATTTTCAATTTTAAGGGGCTTCTGTTTGGAGCTTTATAAATGGGATAATTCTATAATAAAAAAAATTGGGTGAAAAAAATGAATAATATTGTATAAGTAAAAAGTTAATAAAAAATAAAATAACATATTTTTTTAGATAAATTTCTAATTATCTATAAGAGTAAATCTTCATCTCTTTATTTTATTTTTATCACCATAGTATTTACTTCAAAAGTTTGGAACAAATTTGTTATTTTTATATCAGTTTAAGGGAAAATATATTTTAAAATACAATTCAATAATATATTAATTAAAAAATATTAATTGAATATACTTTATTTGATTGGATAAAATATTTTAATTTTATTTTAGAGTAATATTTCAAATAGATCTCTAAAAAATTTGCGGTCAAACAGATTTGTCCCCAATAAAATATAACTAAAATTTTGACACTGACGTTTTTAGTTATACATTAGATACGTCTCCATGGAAGTTTTACCCGGTCAAGATGTCCTACGTGGAGGTTAACGGACTCACGTATCAGGTTAACTGCTACGTGTCACCTCCAGGACAATTTAGTCCCCATTCAAGCTGGACAAAACGACGACGTTTCGTGGAGGATAAATCCGTCCCCACCATGGAAGGCAGAGTTGCAAAACGGCAACGTTTTAAATGGGAGACCTATCTGTCTATTCGAGGGGACCTATCTGTATGATGGTTATGCTTTTATAAGGACCTATTTATCTAATAACCTAATGTTTGGGGACCTATGTGACGTATAATTAGTGACATTACCCTCAAATATATTTATTGCCCTTTCTTGGTTTCATTTGAAAATCCAGGCTGATGTATCTGGACCTGGTAGCTTGCAAAATTCTAATCCTCCCTCTCACAACACTCAAATTGAAGATTCTCCTTCATATGTCACAAAAAAATGTATCAAGCAATCCTAAAGTATGCTAATTTTGAATGACTTAATGCGTATATTGAACGATATCTTAGAAGAGAGAGTGAAGCAGTTGGAGGATCTGTTGTTGAAGAAGAATGAAGATAGCCAAGTTGTGAAGAAGCATACTATTTTTGCTTTGTTTAGGGGTATAATAATTAGGGACATTGGTAGTTGTAGTTGTGTTTTGTATGTATGTGATGGTTGTTTAAAAAGTTTTAATCTGTGTTGATTATCAAATCTCACAAAAAAGATTTATTTCGTTTAATATAGACTAAACTAAACCAACCCAAATAACAAAAGGTATATTTCCTCCAAACATAACAAAATATGGTGTTAGAATCCTTAAAAGCATATTTCTTCGTAGACAGCTTCAATCCCCATGTTGGAATAAATTTAAACAATCTAGATGCTGTGTCACTGGTTGCAACTGCCATGATCTCAGCACTAACACTCTTTTGAGTTGTGGGCCTGATTACTATTTGTTTTGGACGTGTAAAAGGTTGCTGAGTCTAGAATTAACAAAATTATTATGAGGATGTTTCATACAGATTTCAACATACGCATTAAGTCATTCAAAATTAGCATACTTTGGGATTGCCTGAGACATTTTTTTGTGACATGTGAAAGAGAATCATCAATTTGAGTGTCATGAGAGGGAGGATTAGAATTTTGTAAGCTACCAGGTCCAAATACATCAGCTTGTATTTTCAATTAGACTAAAAAAAAGACACTGAATATATTTGAGGTTAGGTCAAATAGGTTCCCAAACATAAGGTTATCAGAAAAATAGGTCTTTATAGAAGCATAATTATCAGGCAGATAGATCCTCTCGAAAAGTTAGATAGGTCTCCCATTTAAAACGTTGCCGTTTTCGCAACTCTGTCTTTCATGGTGGGGACAAATTTATCCTCTACGAAACGACATTGTTCGCCTCATGATCCAATATGACGTTGTTTTGTCCACCTTGAATGGAGACGAAATTGTCCTAGAGGTGACACGTGGCGGTTAACCTGACACGTCATCCTGTTAACTTCTACGTAGGACATCTTGACCGGGTCAAACTGTTATAGAGACGTATCTAGTGTATAACTAAAAATGTCAGTTGGAGACAAATCTACCTATCTATAAATTTCTTAGAGATCTATTTAAAATATTACTCTTTATTTTAAAATTTTGTCCAACCAAACATATATAAAATATCCAATTAAGGTTCAATAACCGAAAACTTTAAAACAAAATATGTAATTACTAGTCTTTCAGTGTTTTTCAATTTTTCTTTTTTCAAAGAAAAAGCGAGGCAACAATAACGATAATTAGAAAAAGGAATTATCAACTAACAGTAATATTAAAAAAATAATAAATTAAAATTATTTTATTTAATTTATTATTTATAATTTTATATATAATATCTAAAATTATATATTTATTATATTTAAAATTTTTCAAACATTTCTCATCAACTAAATATATGAACTCATATTCATATATATACAAGAGTACGTAATTAATATATAACCCCAACCCAATGATCTCCGCACAAACATTAATCATCTCTTTCTTTTATTTTTAGTTTTTCTTTTTTCTCCTAATGGCCCATCCTATTCTTAAGATTCATTCACTAACGTTTATTTAAAATAACAAATTAAAAGAAAAAAAATAAACGAAATATTATTAGTATAAAAAATTATATAATCAATTAGAGTTTCTGTTGGTTAAAATGATTCAAATATAAAAAAATCTGTAACACATTAAAGTTGTCATTTATCTTTTAGATACATGTGATCAATAGGATGAAGTTATTTTTTTAAGATTCTGAATTTGATATTTTAAAAGATGGATTAGTTTTTGTTAGAATTGATTATGATTTTAACTATGATAATATTTCTGGTGAGTTTATTATGATAAATTATTTTTTTATACTATTAGTACTGTTATTTATTCTTTGAGTTAGTTTAGTGTTTAACTTTTCTATTTTATATACAAATAGCTTTTCAAAAATTTTATTTTCTGAGCATTAGTTTTTATGAAAGTAACACTGATTTTCAAGAAGGTACTATTATGCTATGTTTTTATTATATTGTTTCACATATATTCATTTTGTCAATTATTTTTATATTTATTTTATTTTAAAGTTAAATTTATTTAATTGAGAAAAATTATATTTGATATGATAGAGGTAATGGTCACCAAGAAAATAACTTTCAGCTCACATATAGAGGTAAAAGGTTACTTTTTACTTATAAATATTATTTTTCTTTTGTATTGTATATTCTAAAAAATTTTTTTGTCATATAATGCAGATTATTTTGATTTCGGTGATCCAATTTTAATTTGTCAAGAATGTGGTACTTTAATGTGGTATGATAAAAGAAATCAAAAAAATAAAAATTATATCATTCCAGAGTTTAGTCTATGTAGTTTAAAAAAAGTGCAATTGTCTTTTCTAACAAAGCCTCCTGAAATTCTAAAAGAGTCACTTTATAGCTATGGTTCAAAACATTACAAGAATTTTTAAAATAATATCAGAGCATATAATAAAATATTTGCATTTATTTTTTCTACTAAAAAGGTGGACTCATCTATAAACAAAAGCCATAGACGTGCTCCAACGGTCTACAAGATTAGTGAAAAAAATATTCATTATATTGGTAGTTTAATGTTTATGCCCAGTAAAAAATCTAAATTTACTCAGTTGTATATCTATGACACAGAAAACGAAGTAAATAATAGGATAGCACCATTTAAGTAATTTGCTTTATCTAAACTCAATTACTAGTATTTTGTTTTTTTTCATTTATATTTTCTATCTATTTTCTATATCATTTTGTTTAGTTATAAAAGTTCTTATTTTTTTTTACTTTTTTTTTCATTGATGTTGTAGGTCAAATGATTCTGAATATGCTATTGACCCTGAGATTGTTGACAAGTTACAAAAGATGTTAGATGAGAATAATGCTTTGACAAAATTATTTAGAATGGCGAAAAAAAGATTCATAGGTTTTAATACAGAACATGTAAGGTTGAAGCTTTTGAGTTCAAGGGAAAAAGATGGAAGAAATTATAATTTTCCTATGTTTCTGAAGTGGCAGCTTTAGTTGTTGGTGATATTGATTCTCTTTCATCAACCAAAGATATAGTCTTAGAAAGGCAAGATGGTCGCTTAAAGCGTATAAATGAGATTCATGTTGCTTATCTTAGTTTACAATATCCACTACTTTTTCTATATGGAGAAAATGGCTATAGAATTGATATTTAACATAAAATCACCGGGAGTTTGAAACCTAACAAGAGGAGCAAATTGACCATGGGATAATTTTTTGCATTTAGGCTTCAAACCAGAAAAATAGAACCTCTAACAATACTGGTTTCTAAAAAACTTTTTTAGCAATTTGTAGTGAATATTTACACTATAATTGAGTCAGAACATTTGTTATATTTTAGGATTCATAAAAAAAAAAAATTAAAGTTGAATATTACAAGAGTTTGAAAAATGCTAAATTTATAGGTCAAACAAGTGGCTCAAGTGTAGGAAAAAGAATAGTTTGCCATCAAATTTTATAGGAGGTAGGCATTATATGGATGGCTTATACCATGATTGTGTTGTAATTTGTGGCCACGTTGATTATTCAGATATGTTCATCACTTTCACATTTAATTCAGAATGGCCAGAGATCAAGCGACTTTTAGACCCTTTATATCTCATACCAGTAGACCGTCCTGACATTGTTTGTCGAATGTTCAAAATGAAATTTGATCTGCTAATTAAAGATTTGAAAAAAGAAAGAATCTTTGGTAAAGTTGTTGTTGGTAAGGTGTACATTAAAAAAAAAAAGTATACTATTTTAAGAACATTAAGTATATCTATAGTTGCTAATATCTACTATATTATGATTTATGTGCAGATATTCATACAATTGAATTTCAGAAACGAGGTCTACCACATACTTATATTTTGATATTCTTGATTTTTTAAGGCAAATTTTCAGATTCAAAAGATATAGATAAAGTAATTTGTATTGAGATTCTTAATCAATTTGAGTATCTAGATTTATACAAGCTGTAAAAAAAATTATGCTTCATAGTCCATGCGGTTCTACAAATATATTTTTACTATGCATGAAAGAAGATCATTGTTCAAAGTTCTATCTCAAGTCTTTTGCTGATTTAACAACTATTGATGCTGAAGGGTATCCAATATATAGAAGAAGAAAGACTGGTTGTTATGCTAAAAAAGGAAATGTGGCTCTAGATAATCGCTATGTTGTTCCTTATAATTCTTCTTTGTTAATGAAATATCAAGCACACATAAATGTTGAGTGGTGCAATCAGAGTAGAGCAATTAAGTATCTCTTCAAATATATAAACAAGGGTTACAATCGCGTCACTGCTATTTTAGATAATGCTAATGATAGTGAATGCTCAAATAAAATTATTGATGATATAAAAAACAATCTTGATTGTAGATATATATCTCCGTGTGAAGTTGTTTGAAAAATATTTGCATACCCTATTCATTCTAGAGAATCTGTTGTACATAGATTGAGCTTTCATTTGCTTGGTTGAAATCCAATTCTATATGAAGATGGTGAAGATATTGATGATATTCTTTCAAAATTCGGAATTGATCAATCAATGTTTACTGCATGGATGGATGCTAATAATAGTTACTCAGAGACTAAAGAGTTGACATATTCTGAGTTTTCAAGATTCTTTGTTTATAATAAAAAAGAAAAAATCTGGTAAAAAAAAAGTGTGGCTATACTATCAGAAGGTTTTATTATATACCTCCAACATGTGGAGAGTTATTTTATTTATGAATGATGTTGAATTTTGTTCGAGATCCTACCAACTATGACCAAATCAAAAGTACAAATGGTGTTATTCACAATAGTTTTAGAGATGTTTGCTTTACTTTAGAATTACTTAATGATGATAGAGAATATATTGAAACTATCAAAAAAGCTTCATGTTGGGATTTAGGTGATTATCTAAGGAAACTTTTCACTGTGATGTTGATGTCAAATAGTGTAAGCAGAACTAGAACATGTTTGAAAAAAAAATTTGGAGACTTCTATTTGATGATATTTTGTATAATGAAAGAAAATTGTCTAAAAAAATAGGTTCTCCTTTGATTCTAAAAAAATTTATTTTTTAATAATTCATATTGTGTTTCTTACTACAACTATTTTATTTGTTCTTATATTATTTTTTCTTTTCGTTTGCATATTTATCTTTGACTGATGATCATCTAAAAATCAGATGCTTATATGAAATTGAGATGATATTACAAGATAATAGGAAGAGCTTAAAGGAATATCCTTGTATGCCTTTTTCAAAATATTTTGTGAGGCTAAAATTTTAAAATGGTTTAATTTATAAGGAGCTAAATTATGACAAGAACAATTTAAAAAATGAGTTTCAGACATTATTCTCATCCTTAACACAAGAACAACAAGGTGTTTTTGAGAAAATTGTAGAAGCGGTTTCTAAAAAAAATTATGAAGTATTTTTTGTATATTGCCATAGAAGAATAGGTAAAACTTATCTCTGGACAGTTTTAACTTCTTTTTTAAGGTCACAAAGAATGATTGTTCTTACTGTTGCATTGAGTAAAATTGCTACTTTGCTACTACTTGAAGGTAGAACAGTTTATTTTAGGTTTGCTATACCATTAACGGTGCATGAGGATTCTGTATGTAATATCAAACAAAATAGTGAACTAGATGAATTGTTAAAGCAAACAAAGTTTATTATATGGGATGTAGCGTCTATGGTTCACAAATATAGTGTTGAGACAGTTGATAAAAGTTTAAGAAACATTATGTCATCTACAGATAATAATAATGCTAATTTGCCTTTTGATAGGAAGATATTGATTTTTGGTGAAGATTTTAGACAAATTCTTCCTGTCATTTCTGGAAGTGGCAGGACAAAAATTGTTAATATAAGCATATGTTCCTCTTACATATGAGACTATTGTAGTGTTTTGAGACTTACAAAAAATATGAGAATAGAGAAATCTTCACATGCTGATAATGATGAATTGACTTTGTTTTCACAATGAATCTTAAATGTTGGAGATGGCAATATAGGTGGGTTTAATGATGGCATCTCTGAGATTATGATTGCTACTGAGTTGCTTATATCAATTTTAAAGATCCTCTTAGTTCTATTGTGGATTGTATATATCCAAATCTTCTTGAAAATCACTTGGATTCTAATTGGTTGCAATCACGAGTAATTTTTTGTTCTACACTTGATGTCGTTGAGAAGGTACATCAATATATTATCATAAAAATTTCAGGAGATGAAAAAAATTACTTGAGTTCAGATAGTATTGACAAATTTTATGAAAATGGACAATATACTACTGAAACACTTATTTCAGAGTTTTTAAATAGTCTCCAATGTTTAGGTTTACCTCATCATGCTTTAAAGTTGAAGGATGGAATCTAGGCCAATTTGCAGGTTTATGTAATAGTACCAGGCTAATTATAAAAAAGTTATTTAATTATATTATAGAAGCAGAAGTATTAGTTAGAAGCTATCTTGACAAAAAGGTCTTAATCTCATGCATGTGCATGCTCGTTCTCAATTATCATGGTCTTTCAAATTGGATAGAGACAATTTTTTATTGTCTCATATGCCATGACTATCAATAAAAGTCAAGGACAATCTCTTAGCATTGTTGGAATGTATATTCCTAAACTCATGTTTAGTCACGAACAACTCTTTATGTTGCTATATCTCTTGTTTGAAGTAAGAAAGAGTTAAAAATTTTTATTCACAACAAAAAAAAGCATACTTTAAGTAGCACAACAAATATTGTATTTAAAAAAAATTTCTCAAATTTAAAATAGTATGTTATTTTTTTATTCCTACTATTTGTTATTTTATTATTATTTTTATTCTACATTACAATTAAATATTTTAGGTATTTTTATTATATTTTATTATAATTAATTTTAGTCTAAATATATCCGTAATTTTTCACGGATAAAAATTCTAATTTACTTCAAAATTTGAAACAAATTTATTATTTTAATATCAGTTTAAAAGAAATATATTTTAAAATATAAT
>NC_029776.3:86674817-86698897 GCF_000817695.3 Arachis duranensis
TTAATTAAATATAACCAATTAAACTATTGATAGAATTAGAAAATTAATTTAAAAAATAAATAAATAATCCCTTACTTCAGTCATTTTATGTTAGCCATTTATTAGTACGGTATAAATTACGGTATTTTATTTAAATAAATGAATTTTACTAATAAGTGTTTTAAGAGTATTTTTTAAAGATACTATTAATAGAAAAATTAGCTTTTTAAGTTTTGAGTGCATTAAATATATTGATAATGTATTAAAAGAGTCACAATTTTGTAGTATAGCTTCTTTTTTCTTTAATCCAAATCTTTAAAACACTGTTTAGCTAATTTGTAAATAAATAAACCGCAAATGTGGTTGATTAAAGTATACTAGTAATAAAAAAAGAAGAATCACATGCTAAACAGAAGTGGGAGGTGGCGCGTGGGTCCCGCCGTGCACATGCGACGGTGACGGCTCTGAACTTTGCGCCTCCCACTTTTGCACACACACAACATGGTCAAACCTCTTATCTCTATCTCTATCCTTACCCTTTCTCTATTTTTCTTTTCCCTATATACACCTTCACTTTTTTACTTTACCCTTTATTTAATCTATACCTTCAACAACCTAATTTCAAAACTCCAATTTTCTAATGTATTTTATTTAATAATATTTATATTTAATTATTATAATTTTATTAAATTTATANTTTTCAATTTGTAAAAAAATATTCCATTAATTCTAACATATTTTATACCGACAAGAACTTAATTACAAAATTAAAAGTAATATAGAGATTCAATTGTAAAGAAAAAAATATAAACACTTAATTACAAATTTTGTAAAACTATAATAAATAACAAAGTAATTAAATCTAAATATTAACATATTTATTAAATTATTTTTTATTTATTAAATTTTCCAAAAAATAATAATAAGAGTAAAGTATCGTTTTTATCCCCAACGTTTGGGGAAAATTCTATTTGTCTCCCTAACGTTTAAAATCGTCCTATTTGTATCCCTAACGTTTGGTAAAGTGATTCAATGTTATCCTGACGTCAGTTACATATCATGAACGTTTTAGTTTGCGTTTTAAAAATATCTTCTTGAAGTTATAATACAAATGTCTGGGATAGAATCAATGATCTACTCCGAAAAATAGCTTATCAAAAGTTGAAACTAATTCCTACAACAGTTACATAATTCACTTTTCTAGGAACATAATTGAATCTAAACACAAATAGTGGGTATAATATTAAAATCAAATACATCCAAGTGAGATCTAATTGAGAATGAATACATCAAAGTGAAAATAATTGAAAAATATAATCTGATTTGTTAGTATAATTGACAGTAGGATAACATTGAATCACTTTTATAAACGTTAGAGATACAAAAAAGACGATTTAAACGTTAGGAATACAAATAGGACTTACCCCAAACGTTGAGACAAAAACGATATTTTACTCTAATAATAAATATTAAATTAGTTTAGATAGTTAATATCTTAAATTCTGACTAAAAGATTTTGGATTAAAATTTTATAATAACTAAAATTGAAAAGATTTTAAATTCAAGTTTTATAATGCATAAGCAGTCATATATATAATGAAAGATAAGAAAATAAAATTTTTACACCAAATCTCTCTCAATTTTTATTATATACAATAGATTATACAAGAAAATAAATTAAAATTTGCTTGTTATTTTAAGGATTAATTTCTTATTGTTTAGCAAGATTTTCTACATTATTTCGAAACAAAAAAAATAATAATTTTACATTTTAAGGTTTTATGTTCTATGTTATGAAATCACTAACACGTTTTATTTTTGTTCAAGCTTTTTCTTTTGAAATTTATAAAAACAAAATTTTAGATATTTCAAGTATGAAAATTCTGATATTATATTTATATATTATAAAATTACTTATACTAAAATTTTCAATTAAGCTATTAATATAAGATAGTATTAAAATTCTGATATAAAATTAATTATATTAAATCTTTCAATTAAGCTTCTTAATCTTCTCTGATCTCTTTGTTGCCTGCGTAGCACCCTCTTTCAATATTCAATATCTTCAATTTGAGGAGTGGTGTTGGAATAAAATAAGATAGTGTATATATATCGCTTATCATTTTGATAATTGTACAAGATGTCTTCTTGTACGGATTGAGAGATGGATCGGGAATTTGCGGGTCGAGGCGGATGCCGGATCACTTGACTGGAGCAATGGGGGGTAGTACCTGCAAAGACACTCCGATACTTAAGTCAGAATGGATCTAAGAGGTAGAAGGTGTGTAGAATGAATGAATACCTGGAGGGACCTGGGTCCTCTATTTATAGGTGATGGTGAATATCTTATCTTATCCTGTTTGGCTAAGATAGGGGAGACGTTTGAATTCGAAAGTTGGTTAGGAGCTTCAGTGGGCCGGTTTTGGACCTTTTAGAAGCGCAATATGATCGGGACCCGGGTAACCGGGTTCGAGGGCCCTTCCGAGCGTAGGATCCGTGGGTCGGATCCGTAACAATTGCCCCCGCAGCGGGAGAGCGAGTGAGGTCGGTCTGTCGCTGGGAGGTGTGATTTTGACTGTTGGTGGCCTTCTTTTGTTCTTCTCGGGTAGTCGCCTGATTCTTTTTTGAAGAGAGGTCGGTGTGTCGGCCCTGCTTTGTATGGCTGTGCCGAAGTTTTGGTTTGACCGTTTGGTCTGGCGCGACTCTTCTGTGTCCTTGCGCCCGTTGCGTTTTTCGAGGCATTCTTTGTTAGTTTTCTTTTCCGAGGGGGCATTTATTGTGAGGGGATGTTTTTAAGTGAATTTCCCTTGTTGCCCCTACATTTCTTTCTACTTTTCAGGGTTATTGGCGTCTTTCTGTCCTTTTTGAAACCATTTTGGCTTTCTTTCTTACTTTCCTCGTTTGTTTCATTTCTCTCTAACTCTCTTTCTGAAAAAATCTCCTTCTCTCTGTTGTGTATAGCGTTTTTTCGAGTTTGAGTTTTCTGCTTCCCTGCTCCATTGTTTTCAGGCTCATCTTCTGCGTTATCAGGTTGGTATCCTTCTCTGTCTCTTATGTGATTTGTGTTTGTCTGCAAAGCTATTTTTGTTTTATGTTTGTTTAGTGTGGGTTAGAATTGTGTCTGGTGTATGATGGTCTTCTGTATGGTGGTTCTTGCCTTCCATGGGGTAGTGGGTTTTGTGAGGGGATGAGCGCCACTGTTTGGTAGTGCGTAGTGATGTCTATTTGGTTTCTTCCACCGTTTTCTGCCGCGAGGTTTGGCTGACGGTGGTGCTCATCGCTGTTTTAGGTATGGCTCGACGGAGGATTGAGGGTATGAGGGCTCCGGTGGCCCCAGCGAGGGGTGTTCCTTCCCTTTATTCCTGGGTTACTAGTGATGTGTGGGGGACGCCATCGCGGATGACGGAGGCGGACCTCCAGCGGCTCCGTGATCAGGGGCTGTTTGTGGGGGTGGCGACGCCGAACGCCATTATGAGCTTTCCTTTCCTGGGGTTGATTAGAGGGTTTGCTATACCAACCTCGACTCACCGACCATTCCGGATTGGATGTTGGTGTACGAGGCGATGTTCACCCGACTTGGCGTGCGACTCCCTTTTTCTCCTTTTGTCCAGCAGCTATTGAGTCGGTGCTCTGTGGTGCCGTCCCAATTGCATCCGAATAGCTGGGCGGCGATTCGATCTTTCGAGCTTGTGTGTGAGTTTTTGGAGCTTCCTGCCTCGGTGAATGTCTTTCTCTTTCTCTTTTTGTGTACCCTTCCGACTAAGGAGGGGAAGCACAAGAAGGGGTTTGTGTCTTTTAGGGCTCAGCCTCATCGTCGGGTCTTTGGTTTGTATGAAGATTCCTTTCATGGGTTTAAGAGTGGGTATTTTAAAGTCCATCCTGCAAGGAGACATCATCCGTTTTGGTTGACGTTGGAAGGTGAGCGACGGTTCCCCACATATTGGAATTTTGGGGCGGGGCCGTCTGTCCTTACTCGGGTGACGCAGAAGTTCTTGACTGCGGAGGATAGGGATGTCGCTCTTGTTCTGTGGCAGTTGTTTGGGGAGCGTCCTCTTAATCCCCAGGACGTGATGGGTGATCCCGTCGCTTGTCGGACCTAGGTTGGTGTGTGAGATTTTTTTTTTGGCTTTCCGTGTTGGGTATTTAGACTTTCCTTTCTCTTTGCAGTTGAGATGGCTGGGGGTTTGACAACTCTTGCGAGGTTGAAGGCTCAGTTATCTCAGGGGACTCCTTCGGGTGGTACTCCTTCTACTCCACCTCGCGGCCTAGCGGTGACGCGAGGACTGTCTCTGAGGATCTCAAATTGACTGGAGGTGGGACCGAAGGGTCAGGTCGGGGTGTGGGGGCTGATGACGACGTGGTTGTGGTGTCGCCGGAGGGTGCTTCTTGTAAGCGAAAGCGATCAGAGGATGATAATAGTGAGAATTTGGTGGAGGGGGAAGGCGCGGTTCCGTCGGTGATGGATCGCCGTTTCGATGCCCCAGCTTTCATCGATAAGTTCCTTATGCCTGGTACGAAAGATTTTTTTCGTGAATGTGATGTGACTTTTCAGGCTAAGTCTCTTTATCGTTCCCTTCTTCATTCTGTTGTGATTGTTCGGAAGGCCGAGCCTGTGATGGCACAGGTGGGCCTTCTGGATAAGAAGCTTCGTCAGTCTCAGGTTGAGGTGGCGAGGCTGAAGGGGTTGCTTGTGGATGCCGAGTCGGCGAAGGAGCGGGCAACGAAGGCATCCGAGGAGTCTAGTGCTGAGATCCTTCGTCTTTCCGAGGTTGAGACTTCACTTTTGTCTCAACTTGGTGAAGAGAGGAGGAAGGCTTCGGATGTTGAGTCCTGATCAGCCGTCTTTTTGGCTGATGTTGGTACGTTGAAGGATGAGATGGCTGGTTTGCAGGCGGAGGTTGTGGGTTTGAGAGAGGAGAAGACTGTGTTGCTTGCTGATGTGAAAGAGGATATTGCTGCTACCGAGGAGACGATGAGGGCCCAGGCTCTGGTGTTGGCGCCTGGAGCGGACGTGTCCGTGATGGGAGCTTTTAAGACTGTCCGAGATGGCGAGATTGTCAGCTTTGATTAATTCTTTATTGTGACTTCTGTTTTGGACTATTTTGTGTTTTTTGGCCATGTGGCCGTGTAACTGTAAGCTTGTGGTTTTGGACTTGCTTTTAATATGGTTTAGGCAGTTCGGGCCTTTTTCTATATTCCGTTTTAAGCTATTTTGTTTTTTGGTTATTCGTATCCTTTGTTTAGGGCGAACGGACCGTCGTGGGGTTGATTTCTCGTAGATATCCGTACTTTGGGCCCGGGGGGTGATCAGTCCCCCTAGTTGTAGCCATGTTTTTATTCTTCATTTAGGGAGAGAAAAATAGTTTAATGGAATTTTATTGATGGTTGGGCCTCGTTAAAACCCTCCATTTATGGCAGGAAAGAGTACCCGATATTGACACTTAAAATGTAAATAAAAAGCGAAATAAAACAATAGGAGAGGAACAATATGTAATGATAGAAGAAAGAAATAAAGTTAAGGGATGACCAAGGGGGGTCAGTCTAGGTGTGGTATCGTCGTAAGTTGGCGGCGTTCCATGTCCTCGGGATTTCTTCGCCGTTTAGCCGCTCAAGCTTGTATGCTCCTTTTCCGATCACAGCTTTGATTCTGTAAGGTCCTTCCCAATTGGGGGTGAGCTTTTCTTCTCCCGGGGTCGGGGCTCCGACGTCGTTTCGTCGTAGGACGAGGTCGTTGGGTACGAATTCTCGTCGGATGACGCCGTGGTTGTACCTTAGACTGATTCTTTGTTTTAGGGCTAGGTCTCTAATGTGGGCTATGCTTCTTACCTCATCGATGAGGTCTCGCTCTGCTTCTTCGTCGTTACCCCCGATCGTTCTCCTTGGGCTTGGGTCTCCTATCTCTACTGGGATGATAGCCTCCACGCCGTATGTTAGTCGGAAAGGGGTTTCTCCGGTGGTTGATTGGGGGGTTGTTTGGTACGACCAAAAAACTGACCCGAGTTCGTCGGCCCACAGCCCCTTGGCTGCATCGAGTCGCTTTTTCAGTCCTTTGACAATTATTTTATTTGCAGATTCCACTTGCCCGTTTGTTTGGGGGTGTTCTACCGAGCTAAAACGGTGGGATACATGCAGACCTTCTAGGAATTCTCTGAATTTTCTATCGGTGAATTGGGTTCCGTTATCCGAGATGACGATTTCAGGGATCCCGAACCGGGTTATGACCTGTCGCCAAAGGAATTTTCTGCACTGGGCTGCCGTGATGGAGGCCAGAGGTTCAGCCTCGATCTATTTTGTGAAATAGTCTATGGCGACGATGAGGTACCGGAGTTGACCGGGTGCCGTAGGGAGAGGCCCGACGAGGTCGATCCCCCAAGTGCCGAATGGCCACTCTGCCGATATGATGCTGAGCTGGTGAGGGGCGACTTGGTGGATATTGGCGTGCCTTTGGCATTTGTTGCAGTTTTTTACTAATAGCATGGAGTCTTGGATAACCGTGGGCCAGAAGTAGCCCGCCCTGATGACTCTTTGGGCTAGGGTTTTGCCTCCGATGTGGTGGCCGCAACAACCTTCATGGATTTCGCGGAGTATGTACTCTGTGTCCCCGGGTTCGATGCATTTGAGCATGGGTTGTGAGAAGCCGCGTTTGTATAGTTGTCCTGCGACGACTGTATAGTTGGCGGCTTCCCTTTTTGTTCGTTTTCCTTCTTTTGGGTCTTCTGGTAGTGTTCCGTTGATGAGGTATTGTAGGATAGGGTGGGTCCATGATCCCTGGTTTGAGAGTGTCAGATAAGCGTTGGTTGTTGTCGATATGGATGGTGACTTAATGACTTCCTGAATTAGCGATTTGTTACCGTGTCCTGGTTTGGTACTGGCTAGTTTGGAGAGTAGGTCTGCCCTGGCGTTTCATTCCCTGGGAACGTGTTGTATGGTAACGTGTTCGAATCTTTCTTTCAGTTCGTTTACCTTGGCAAGGTATTGTTGGAGTAGGGGATCTCGTATCTGGTAGTCTCCGTTAATTTGGGAACTGACTACCTGTGAATCGGTATTCACTTTCAAGACTTTTGCTCTGACTTCTTTGGCTAGGGTTAGGCCTGCCAGGAGGGCTTCGTATTCTGCTTGATTATTTAAGACCAGGAACTCGTATCATACTGACTGTTCAATGACGACCCTGTTTTGGCTCTCGAGTATGACTCCGGCTCCTCCGGAGGTGATGTTTGATGAGCCGTTAACGTGTAGCTTCCATGATTCGGGGGTGGAGTTTCCTGGTGTCATTTCGGCGATAAAATCGGCCAAGGCTTGTGCTTTGATTGCGTTTCGAGGTTCGAACTTGATTTGGAATTGGGATAGCTATATGGACCATGCCAGCATTCTTCCCGCTAGGTCGGGTTTTTGTAGTAGCTGTTTGACCGCTTGGTCGGTTCGGATCGTCACAGGGTGGGCCAGGAAGTATTGTCGCAGGCGTCGGGAGGCCGTGAGAAGTGCGAAAGCTAACTTTTCTAGGCGTGAGTAGCGAGTTTCTGCGTCTTGCAAGACTTTGCTTATAAAGTATACGGGTTTTTGTTCTTTTTCTCATTTTCGTGGATGAGTGCTGCTGCGAGTGCTTCTTCCGTTATGGAGAGGTATAAGTAGACTGTCTCCCCTGTTTGGGGTTTGGCGAGGATTGGTGGTTTTGCTAGGACTTTCTTGAAATGTTGGAATGCTTCTTCACATTCTGTCTCCCATTTGAAGGGGGCTCCTTTCTTCATCAGTTTGAAGAAAGGGATTGCTTTTTGAGCCGATGCTCCGAGAAAGCGTGATAGCGCCATCAGTCGGCCGGTGAGCTTTTGGATGTCGTTAAGGTTTTTTGGGCTCGTCATCTCAAGGACGGCGCGACATTTTTTCGGGTTTGCTTCAACTCCGCGTTGTGTGATCATAAAGCCGAGGAACTTCCCTGCCTCCATCCCGAAGGCACATTTTGCCGGGTTAAGTCGCATTTGGTGCTTTCATAGCGTGTTCATTATGACCTCGAGGTCACTGATGAGTTGTTCGCCGGATTCGGTCTTGGCGAGCATGTCGTCTATGTAAACTTCTAGTTTGCTTCTGGATAGGATTTGGAATATCTTGCTGACGAGTCTTTGGTAGGTGGCTTCGGCGTTTTTCAGGCCGAAGGGCATCATTGTGTAGCAGTATGTCCTGTCTGGGGTGATGAAAGCTGTTTTTTCCTCGTCAGGTCGGTGCATCGGAATCTAGTTGTAGCCGGAGTATGCGCCCATGAAACTGAGGTATCGATGGTCGGATGCGGCATCTACTAATCCTCTATGTTTGGTAGTGGAAAGTCGTCTTTTGGACAAGCTTTGTTGAGGTCCGTGTAATCGACGCAAATCCTCCACTTCCCGTTAGATTTTTTCACTAGTACGACATTGGCTAGCCAGGTCGTGTAGCCTCGGCGGCTCGGTCTGGAGACATCTTTCGTCTCCTTTGTGCTATTGGTTTGGCTTTGGGGTCCACGGTTAGCTGGTGGGACATTAGGTCGGGGTTTATTCCTAGCATGTCGGCTGGTGTAAATGCGAACAAATCTCTGTTTCCTTTCAGGAATTGGGAAAGGTCTTCTTTAAGGTCATATGGGAGGTTCCTGTTAATGAAGGTGTATTCTTCTTTGGTCGGTCCTATTTGTAGTTTTTCCATGTCGCCTTCTGGCTCTGGCCTGGGTTGGCCATCTTGTCGAGCGTCCAGGTTGGCTAGGAATATTCCGGCTGCATCCCGGGATTTCTTTCGTAGAGCTAGGCTGGTGTTGTCGCACTCTGCTGCGATCTCTCGGTCTCCGTGGATAGTACCGATGGAGCCGTCTTCCGAGAATCACGTTGTAGGCGGTGGAGTCTTTTAGGACTACGAATTCATATAGGATTGTCTTCTTCTGGTTACTTGTCCCTACGGTGATGGGGAGGGTGATTGAGCCGTCCGGTTTAAGAAAGTTGTCTCCGAGTCCAGTGACGCCGTTGCGGTGTGTTTGGAGGTTGTCGTTGTGGAGCCCGAGTTTGTCGAAGGCTCCTCAGAAGACGATGTTTGAGTCTGCGCCGGTGTCAACCAGTATCCTTCGTATCAGTCCTGTTCCGATCCTTGCCGAGATGACGAAAGGGGCGTCTTCAGTCGAGGTGCCGTGCTGGCAGTCCTCAGGTAGAAAGGTTATCGTATTGGCGGCCACGGTGGTTGGAGTTTGGTTTCTGATGGCCATCACTTTGAGATCTTTTTCAGTGTTGATTTTGACTTCCCCGATACGTCTTTGCCTGTGATGACGTTTACTATGATGGTTGGGTCTTCCTCTGGGCTTTCCCTAGGGGGTTGTTTTTGCGTTCTTGGGTTTCGCCTTTCTCTTTCTGGTGACCTGTCTTTCTCCACACGTTTTGGTTCTCTGATGAATTTGGCGAACTCTGAGAGCTTGCCGTCTCGTATGGCTTGTTCGAGGGCATCTTTAAGGTCGAAACAGTCTTGTGTCTTATGCCCGTAACCTCGGTGGTAGTCGCAGTAAAGGGTTTTGTTGCCTCCCGTTCTTTCTTTGAGTTGTCGGGCTTTCGGTATGATGCCTCGATCTGCTATTTGGTGGTATATCTCGATAATTGGTGCTGTCAGGGGCGTGTAATTAGAGAATTTGCCGATTCTTGGTGGTCGGCTTGTGCTTGTCAGTTTGGGGTGGTCCCTTTGATTTTCTCTGGGTGGTGGGTTATGTCGTGGTGCCGGGTTGCCGTGTTGGGTGTGGTTGTGTTGCCGCTTGTTGGCAGCGACGACCTGGCTGACCTCTTCATCATTTATGTAATCTTTGGCGACGTTTTGGATCTCGTGCATGGTCCAAACGGGTTTGGTGGTGAGGTGTTTGCGAAAGTCTTCATTCATGAGTCTGTTGGTTAAGCAAAGGCTTGCGACTGAATCCGTGAGCCCGTCGATCGTTAGACATTCATCATTAAAGCGGTCGAGGTATTTCCTTGTAGATTCGTCCTGTTTTTGTGTGACCCCTAGCAAACTGATGGGGTGTTTAGCTTTAGTAATTCTGGTCGTGAACTGGGCCATGAACTTTCGTGTGATGTTGTGGAAACCAGCTATGGATTCGTTCGGGAAGGCGTTGAACCATTTGATTGCTGGCCCGGCTAGGGTTACCGGGAAGGCCCTGCATCGGACTGCGTCGGCCGCTCCTTCTAGGTTCATTCTGGCCTCGAAGGCCGTTAGGTGTTCTTGGGGATCTTTGGTTCCGTCGTACTTCATGTCAGTGGGTTTATCGAAGCCTTTGGGGAGTTTTGCTTTCAAGATCCTTTCCGTGAAAGGTGTGGCTCCCATTATCGTGTGGTCGTTTCTTGTGCGCTTGGTCTCTCGGTGCCGCCGATCTTCATCCGAGTCATGCTGACGACTCAGATCTTGGGAAGCGCTGTGGTTGTGCCTTTTGCTGTATCGCCGTTCTGGCGATTTTTCTCGCCTGTGGTTGCGCGAGGTGCTGCGATCGTCTATCCTGTCATGTCGCCGAGTTGGCGATCTGCCGTGGCGAGATTTTGATCTGGAAGTTGCATGGCTTCCGTGTTCGTTATTGTATCTTAGCTTGGCGGTCAATCTGCCTTCGAGTTCCTGGACCCGGAGGCAGAGATCTTGGATGATTTGTGCCACTTTGTCCCCTATTTTCTCAGGGTGTTGCGGTTCCGTGACGATGTGGTTATTTTCCTTATTTTGTGTATGGTGGATGGTGCTTGCTATCCTTCCTTGGTTTGCGACCTCCTGGTGTTCTGGGGTCGGATTCCTTATTCGGGAGTCATCCCGGCTTGGGGAGGCTTCTTCAAGTACGTCCCCCATTCCGGTTTAGTCGGCGCAAGTATCCCCACAGACGGCGCCAATGTACAAGATGTCTTCTTGTACGGGTTGAGAGATGGATCGGGAACTTGCAGGTCGAGGCAGATGCCGGATCACTTGATTGGAGCAATGGGGGGTGGTATCTGCAAAGACACTCGGATGCTTAAGTCAGAATGGATATCAGAGGTAGAAGGTGTGTGGAATGAATGAATACCTGGAGGGACCTGGGTCCTCTATTTATAGGTGATGGTGAATATCTTATCTTATCCTGTTTGGCTAAGATAGGGGAGACGTTTGAATTCGAAAGTTGGTTAGGAGTTTCAGTGGGCCGGTTTCGGGCCTTTTAGAAGCGCAATATGATCGGGACCCGGGTAACCGGGTTCGAGGGCCCTTCCGAGTGTAGGATCCGTGGGCCGGATCCGTAACAATAATAAAACCTCATATTGATGTCAAAATTTTCAAAAAAATAATAACTATTAAATGGTGTATATTTAAAGACCATGTTATTAAAAATTTAGAATAGTAAAGCACTCTACTTAAAGTAGCATTTGTTTTTAAATATTAAAACTGAGACTAGAGGACTGAAATTTAGTATTGTTTTCTATAGCAGTCTCGAAACACAAAATTTCAACCTCTTTAGTATTTAAAAAAAATAAGAATTTCGGAGACTAAATTTTTTTAAAATAGAGACGAAAACTTTAATAACATATTTTTTTAAAAATATCCTTATTTAATTTTTTAAATTTTAAATTTATCTCTTAATTTTTATATTTATCTTAAATTAAATATAAGACTAAAATATAACTTAGTCTAATATATTTTACACTAAATAAAATATAAAAACTTAATTTAATTTCTATCTCTTACTTTTTATCTTTCTCTCAACTTTAATTTTCCATCCAAAGGCAAACCTTATGAATGTTTAAAGTGTGTATGTAAAGAACAAAATAATAGGAAGTAGCCCCGAAAGATAAATAATAGAGAGAATTGGGGGGGACTGAGGAGCTTGACCTAAATTGGATAACATTATTGAACGAAAACAAGACAAATAATAAACATATTGTCTTCTTGTCTCAACCCTGTCTAGATTAATGAATTTACTCACAAGAATATAGTACATCTTTTCTGTATAACCATTTGAAGTCTGAACATCTTAAAATTTTCCGTTAATATTCTCAAAGGATGTGTGATATTTAATTTACACATAATAAAATGTCACAATCCATGATGAATTATTGTTAAATTGGTTGGCAAGTATTAAATAAACATCCTGCACCATCGAATAATTTTGATATCTGGCTACTGTAATGATATTTGATTTATCATCAAATGATCACATACTCAATTATCGACCTTTTTTTTCTGTTGGTTCTTATTTGTATAAATCAATCTTTCTTTAATAATCATTCTCCATATTTAACTGCATATTTTATCTTTAAACTCATATATTATAATGAACTTGCATATAATCAAGTTGGGTTGCATATAATATAACTAAATTAAGTTGGTTTAATAGTTAATTTATTAATCTATTTAAGTAAATGTTAAAAGTTTGAATTCTATTTTATCTATATGATAAATTTTTAAATAAAATTTTGATATTAATTTTTGACATATTAGACTGAAAAATACTATAAATAAATTAAACAGAAACCAATAATAAACTTGCATATTTAAAAAATGATATTATAATAAATTGCATATTTAAAATGATAACATAACTTTTTCAACTTCTTACAACAGAATAATATTGCAATCAGTTGTATAACTTTGAATTAAAGATTCGAACCGCAAGATTAATTATTGTTGGCTAGGATAGATACTCTTAAAATATCAAAAATAAAAATCCCACTTCAAATAATAATTTTTTAACCGTAATATTAAGAAGATAGTTTAAACATTATTACTCCTGAAATATTATTTATGAATAGTTTAATGTAGCTTTGATTTTAAAAGATCTTAATAAATCCTTATAATCATGATAGATCCATAATGATCCATCATGTGTATGTGGGTGGGGCCAAATGGGGGAGTTGGGATGCTGTTTTTGATGTTCAAGTTCAATAATTGGAGTTTAATTATGTATTGGGTTTCTTGATTTTTCTTTTTTCCTTTTATGTTGTTAGAGATGAATGTTTTTAGGTACACTCTTCCATCTTTGGGTATTGAGATTTTTGTCTGTGATTAAAATAGAAATGTCAAAATCATGATTTAGCTAAATCTATATATCTAAAGGAAATGTGTTATAATTTAGAACTTTAATTGTGCATATGAAAAATTAAACGTACTAAAAACAACATCAATATTTATTTTTTATAGATATAATTCTTTTATTTACAGTTATTATTTTTACTTTCTTAATCGTCAGAATTTAGATTTATTTATTTTATTGATCTTTATAGATTCACTGAATTTTTAGTTAAGTTTTTAAAATTTAAAAATTATAATTAAATTTATATATTAGATAGATTATAAATTTTTAAATTATAAGAATATAAATAAAATTAATGAAATTGTAAAAATTAACTCTACCTTAAATTTATTAATATTGTGGACAACATATATCTGAGACAAACAATATAATAAATGAAAGAAATTAAATAATTAACAAAAACCTCTTATTATTTGAAAAAAAATAATAATTTGACAACTATAGGTCAAACAACAACCAATAATCATAAAAAAAGAGTTAACATTATTCTAACCATCATATTTTAAAAGGAAAAGTCTAGGGGGCAGCAGTTTTATTGAATTTTGGCCAGCATGTAACCAGCAGAGGAAGGTGAGCCATTGAATGAAATTTCCCACCAATCTCACACCATCAAATCATCATTAATAGCTAGTTGATGGCTAACAATCACAAAATTACTGACCCCTAGCATTGCTCATTTTAAAATTCCACTATAAAAGCAATTTCATCTTTTTCCCCCCCCTATAATTATTGATTGTTTTCAGTGAGATCGTCATATTAAGATTTTCTCTTAATATACAATAATCTTCATTAGAAGAGAGAAAGAAGAGAGGGTCCCAGTGCCAAAGGCCATGTTCCCTTCATGGCTGAGTTGTAGGTCCCAATGGTTTTTCTCCATCACAAGTTATAAATTGTGTTCGTGTGCTGTGTTTCCTCAATCACAAAGAATATATAATGCTATAACATATAGTCTCTAACTATATCAAAATTTCTGGGGTTTTTTTTATTTAAATAAGAAATGTTTTATTTTTCAATTTAAATAATTCTAAAAGTAATTACATTTTTATGTATTATATCTCAATTTCACAAGCAGTAGTTTAATTCGTAAAAGAAAATGTGACATGAACAAATTTAAATTTGAGCTTATCCCACTTTAAAAGATTATAGTATATGATAATTTATTTCAAAATGAAAAATCTGATAATAGTTTCATAGATGCTAATAAATTAAACTTATAATTTTTAAATTTATAAGTTTCTAAAAATGCGAATTTTCAAAATTTGGAGTAAAATACAAAATTTATAAGGTTTGACTTTTTTTAACTTTATTTGAATCTACATAGATATATTTTCTTGTTAATATTTATATTTTAAAGTTAATAACTTAAAAATATTAATAAGTTGTTAAAAATAATATAAACTTTATATATAGTGTAACTGATTTGTTCATATCACGGTTTTTTTTTTTTTAATTTCTCTGATAGTGCTAGCAAAATTGTAATAGTTTTTCTTTCTCAATTTTGCTATCTCTATATACCAACAAAATTAAGGTAAAAGTTATACACTTTAGTGCAAAAATCTGCCTCTAGTTATTCCATGCATTATTGTCATTCCTATTTGCCATGGTAAGATATAGTACGTAAAATCTTGAATATCACTATATAAGTGTTAATCCGTTACACTGTACTATAACTCCATTTTTGTTGTATACATGCATGATGAGTCGTACTTCAATTTTGTTACCTTAATTCTAAATTTGTAACTGACCAGTTTAATGACTACCATTTCTGACTTAATCAACAATAAATAGTCAATCATATCAATGTCATTCTTCAATTATTTATCTATAAAATATTTTTATATCTCAACATACAAAAAGATTTATATAATATAAATGATAAGTTTTTCTAATATTTTATATTCATAAAATTATTCAGCTACATACTTGGTTTATGAAAAAAGCTTCGAACAACAAATCACATTCTCAATTAACTGTATGTAACAGAAATGCATGTTACCAGCACCGAAACAAGTATAAATACATGTAATCATACACATGACTTATTTATTTGTGCAATTAAAAAGTATTTTTTATGAATAAATAAAATTAAAAATAAGAAAATATTATATCATTATTTTTTATATAAATTAAAATTAATTAATTATTCAGATGTCACAAATATATAAATACTTTTTATATAAAATTACAATTATGACTAGGAGGGAAAAAATTATTCGATTGAATCAGGTAATTTTTCTTTTTATATAGACTCTAATAAATCTAAATCGATTCAATTCAAATTGGATCAATTTAGATAATTAAATATTTAATTAAAAATTAAATTTAAAAAGATTGCAAAAAATATTATATAAATATGTAAATAGTGAAATACCACAATATATATCATCAAAGTCATACTTAACATAAACATAATCTAATACTTACAATTTAGCCAATACTAAATTTTTAAGTTAAAAAAAAAGCACAAATAAACCACATAACATAGTAATTATGTCTTTAATTAAATATCATAAAATAAACTAGTGAGTACATATATTTTATTTTTTAAGTGTAATTGTTGATCGAAAAATATTTTCGATAAAGGTAAATGGTTCGAAGTGGTAAAGTGGTTAAAGACATAAGCAGTTTTTCGAAAAGACGCACGTGCAAGCATTAAACGGAGGTTCTCGATGTGGATTCGATGCCAAAGCCTTTCGATGAATAAAGCAAGTCAAATCGAACAGGGTACTCGAGTTAGATGATCGAAATAAGTTATTCGAATAAGTGATTCGAGTAATTTTGGTAGTGGAGAAGTTAGAGGCTTCCATCACGCGAGAAAATCATGGAAAATATTTAGGCGGGAGCGGTTACCAAGAAAAATGCATTCAGGGCTGTAATCCTGTAATTAATTGTAATTAATTGGCAGTTACTTAAAGTGGATTATAAATATTAGGAAGTCTTAGGAAATAAAGATTGGAACTTTTACTCAAAAAATACTCAAGCACACTCACATCCCAGAGAATTTCTGAGTCTGCAATCGAGTAACTTTTCTGTAGGGTTCCTTCCATCATTTCATTCTTTCCATTTATCTTTATGTAAACTTTACTTTTCAAGTAAATTTATTTTCCAAGTATTCTTTATCTTCATTGTCCAATTTACACTTCTGCATTTTAATTTTTCATGTCAAAGTCCTTTGACCCAGTTGAAGGTTTTTTATTGCTTTCTTTTAATTTCAACGCAAATCTTTTTCGTTTTTAGTACATTTCCCTTTTGAAAACTTTATTCCTTCCATTCCTTTTTCAATTTTTAAATTTTAATTTATCTTTATTTCTAAACCCCATCTAATCGAAGATACTTTGATGCACTTCTAAACTATTGGTACCTGCAAAGAGGAGTAGGTTTCGCTCCTAGACCACTAGATATCGAACCACCATCGATTTGCTAAAAATCGAAAAAACAAATTGGCACGTCCGGTGGGACAGTTTTAAAAAAAAATCGAAGTGTGTCAAATAAGTATTTTGTGGTGTTATCCAGTGTATGCAATTACGAAGTAGAAAGATCATTCACATGGCTGATGAAATGTCAAATGTGAATGGTGGTTCATCCACCAATGATAGCATACCAGTGCCTGTGCAACAAGCGGACGTGAATTCATGTTCGGAAGCTGCAATCGGGACTGAAAGTATAGCAGTTATGAATGTTCAAACTGAAAATATGGGACGTAATACTTGTCCACATGGCACTTTGCCATCATATCAGCCTCCACTAACCGCTGGTTGGCCTCCATATGGTCTTCCTCCTGGTTATACCCCACCAATGGGTGGTTTTGTTCCACCTATTCATTTTGGGAACACAAGTGGAGTGAGTAACACTCAAAACCCACAACAGCATTCCGAGTATTCTCGTGATTATAATGTGGGCTCTACTTCGAATGCTGCTAATTCAATGGTAATATATCGACAACAGGTAGAGGAAAGCCATCATGATTTAGTTAATTTATTGACTCAATAAATGACTACAATTCTAAACCCCATGATGGCTGATCACAAATGAAAATTTGAATGACTTGCTAGACAGGTCGAACGAATTGCTCGAATCGTGGATTATGATGAGGGTGAAGGACATAATGCCAGAGGAAATAATGAAAGATTCGAGAATATTTTTCAAAATGAGAATAATATTTTTAATGGAGAGAATCTTCATATCGTTCCTCATGGGCAAAATGCAGATGAAGTTCTGGCCAGATTACGTGTTAATCGTGGCGGTGAAAGTTATCAGGTTACCAGAATTGTGGAGGAAGTATTGAATCGAGTCGGTTTGAATGTTGGTTTTATGAACCGACCACACTTTGTGTCTGCTTTTTCCTAAGTTGTTCAAATGGCTGAGGTGCCAAGAGGGGTAAAAAATCCAAAGATAGTGACAAAGTTTGCTGGCGAAGTTGGAGAATTGACTACTGAGCATGTTGCTCGATATTTGCTTGAGATTAGGAACTTAGCTAATGATGAAAATTTGAAAATGAAGTTATTTTCTTCTTCGTTAATGAAGAATGCATTTACTTGATTTTCGAATCTCAGACCGAATTCGATAACAACATGGAATCATTTGAAAACTGCTTTTCACGCTCAGTTCTTTCGAGGGGAAATGAATGTGGCAGTTACCGATCTAGTGGCATTGAAACGTGAAGATGGTGAAATCATTGATGATTATTTAATATGTTTCAAGAACGCTAGAAGTAGATGCTATGTGTCATTACTTGAGAGTGAGATAGTGAAAATAGCAACTATAGAGTTAGGGTTTTATATGTGCAAAAAGTTGCTTAATGTGCATATCCCTGATTTAGCCCATTTGGCTAAAAAGGTTCGTCAGACCGAACTCATGAAAAAGGAAAAAGAAAAGTATAGGAGTGAGCAACGATTGAAGAGTAAAACTTTTACTCAAAAAGAAAAAGTTGCTTACGTGACCATGGAGTCTTCAGAAGAAGAATAGATTTTAAAACGGAAGTCGATTTAGCTTCTTTACTCAAAAAGCTTCCTAGTAATGAAAAGTCGAATGATTCAAAACTAAAAAGTGGAAAGAAATATAGTTTTGATATCTCGAAATCTGATCAGATTTTTGATGTGTTGCTTAAAGATAAACAGTTAATTCTGCCTGAGGGTAGAACTCTACTTTCGGTGAAAGATTTAAAAGGATAACTTTATTGCAAGTTTCACCAAGTAACAAGTCATTCGACTAACAGTTGTGTCCGTTTTAGGGACTTAATTCAGGAAGCGATAATGGAAGGACGACTGAAATTTGATGATAGCAAGAGAGAAATGAAGGTTGATGCTGATCCTTTCGAAGTTGATGCCAGCTTTATTGAGTCATGCTTTGGAGTGAACATGGTTGGCATGTCCTATGATTTTGATGTGACTCTGGATGATTTTGAGTCACAAGTGAGTTCTGTGTATCCCAGGGCAAGGGATGTTTGCTGGATTTTCTAGCTCAGCAAAAGATCAAAGACCGGGACATATCTCTATGTCCATGGTGCAATGCTGTCTTTGATGCTGAAGCAGCAGCAATCTTTAAGAAGGAGAGAATGAAGAAAGAATTGGCTCATAGAGAAGATCAAGCACGCCAGAGGCAACCGATTTGGCGTTTTAAAGGTCAGAGCTCTAAAACTCCTCAACAGAGTATGTCTACACCTCTGAGTCGGTCCCAAGCTATTAGTGTCCAGTAGATTCGGAACTGCCAGGAGTTCCAAAAACGGGATCATTTGTATCGACGTAACCCACAATTGGGGCATTGAGGACCTCCTCGAAATCAAAATCCTTATTATCGAGGTCGAGCTAGGGGATATCCAAGAGGTAGAGGAGGAAGGAGAAATCTTAATCAGAATAAAAAGCCTCAGGTAGAGGTGAGCAAGGGGCAACGCGCTCTGTGCACTCTCGAGTTGTCTTTCCTTCTGATGGAAAGACTTGTCTAAAAGAAATTCCATCTCCTGCCAAGATAGAAAAAGGCAAGGCAGTAGCCAATCCTCAGGAGTTGATAAAAACAAAGAGGTTGATGTTGATGAGGAGTATTTTGATGAAGGGGATAATGGCATGATCGGAACGATTTTGATCATTTCCACAGAGTATCTGGGTGAGTATGAAGGTGACCCAAAAGAAGATTACGACATGAAAGATAAGGAAGCTTTTTCCTTTATTCGAATCGAGGATGAGTCGGGGTATTTCTCCAGGACCACTGAAAAATAAATGTCTCATCTCTGTCCACTTCATATTACTACCATTTTGAATGGGTTCAAGATAAACAAAGTCCTGATTGATGGTGGGGCAGCGATTAGTCTTCTACCTGAGAGGATGTTAAGAAAAGTGGGAAAACATCCTAATGATTTGGCTCCCACAAATATCGCTGTGACGGACTTTAGTGGGACTTCTACACCAGCAAAATGATTGGTTACTCTGACTGTGAAGGTTGGATCATCGGAGAGACATACTGTGTTTATGGTGGTTCTATCAAAGGCAAGTTATAATGCTTTGTTGGAGCGAGACTGGATTCATGGTGTGGGAGTTGTCCCTTCTACTGTGCATCAGAGTATTTTTCTATGGACTAAGGATGGTAAACCTAAAATTGTCAAGGCAGATTCGAATTTATATGTCGAACAACTGCACGCCGATTTTAGGATGTATAATCGTAAGTTAAAACCTTTGAATGTTGATCGAGCACTGAATCCTTATAATTATGAATGGTGCTATTTGTCTTCGGAAGATCTCTCAGTGAAGTTGCGTTACCCAGAGGTGGGTTTTGATCCGACTGGTTGGGATTGTCTCTCTTGAAGATCTTGGGAAGCCTACTCTATGGACCAGGTTGAGGAAGTTTTCGATTACCTGGTAACGTTACGTAATTATTTAAGTAATTTTCATTCTGTAGAAAATAAAGATGATTCTTCTGATGAAGTTGGATCACGTAGGGTTAGTAGTCTTTCTAGTTATGATAATGTCGATTCGATGTCTTCAGTCGAATTTAGTTATAATTTCCTTGCTTTTTGTAGTGAGAGTAATGATGCAAGTCGTACTGCTGATTTTAAAGTAAAGGCTTATTGTGTAAAAAATCAAAATACTATTAAGTTAATAAATGATCAAGTTTCTTCTATTTATGATGACGTTATTGATTTTACTTTAATTGCATCTATGATCTAGAACCATTGGGTTTTGAGAAATATTCGGTAAAAGATGATGATCGTTATAAAGGGTTTGAATCTCAGGATCCCTTAGAGGAAATTAATCTAGGGACTCTGGATGATTTTTGAATTACATATATATGTAAAGATCTTATTGATCCATTTTGAACTAAACTCTTTGATCTTTTACATGAGTTTAAGGACTGTTTTGTTTGGGATTATCATGAGATGTCTGGTCTTGATCGTTCACTTGTGGAACATCGATTAGCATTAAAACCGAATGCTAGACCCGTGAAGCAAACTCCAAGATGTTTTGCTCCAGAAATCAATGAAAAGATTAAAGAAGAAATAGAACACCTGATTAAAGCGAAGTTTATTTGAACTGCACGTTATGTTGAGTGGATTTCAAATATTGTTCCCGTTATGAAGAAAAATGGGAAGTTAAGAGTATGCATTGATTTTCGAGATCTGAATAATGCTACTCCAAAGGATGAATATTTTATGCCAATTGCAGATTAATAGATTCTGCAGCAGGGAATGAAATCCTCAGTTTTATGGATGATTATTCAGGATATAACCAAATCTTCATTGCAGAAGATGACGTGTCTAAAACTGCTTTTCGTTGCCATGGGGCATTAGGCACATATGAATGGATAGTTATGCCTTTTGGTTTGAAAATGCTGGTGCAACATATCAACGAGCAATGAATACTATTTTTCATGAGTTTATTGAAAAATTTATGGAGCTATATATCGATAATGTTATGGTCAAATTGATTTCGGCGAGTTAGCACATTGACCATTTGAGAAAAGCATTTGTCACCATGAGAAAGAAAGGTTTAAAAATGAATCCTTTAAAATGTGCCTTCAGTGTTTCGGCTGAAAATTTTTTAGGTTTTGTTGTTCATAAAAAAGGAATTGCAATTGATAAAAATAAAGCAGATGCAATATTGGCATTGTCTGTACCCAAATCTAAGAAAGAAGTGCAATCCTTTTTGGGCAAGGTGAATTACCTTCGAAGATTTATTTCGAATCTTTCTGATCAAACTCGAGTGTTACTCCTTTAGTAAAGTTAAAGAATGATTCACAGTTCGAATCGACAAAGGAACATTAGTTAGCATTCGATTCGATTAAGACCTATTTATCTAAGGCTCCAATTATGGCTAATGTTCGTCCAGGTGAGCTCTTAAAATTATACATTGCAACATCTGAGAATACTATTGGGTGTATGTTAGCCCAAGATGATGAAAATGGACATGAGCAGGCAGTTTACTACCTTAGTCGAGTTTTAACTGATATCGAAATAAGGTATTCCCCGATCAAGAAATTGTGTTTGTCTCTGTATCATGCTTGTATGAAATTAAAGTGTTATATGGTGGCTAAATCGGTAAAGGTTATTGCACAAACCGATCTTATTAAATATATGTTAAGTTTTCCAATGTTGCAGGGGTGACTAGAAAAATGGATGTTGGCATTAACAGAGTTTGATTTACAATATGTCCCAGCCAAGGCTGTAAAAGGTAAGGTCATTACAGATTTTCTTGTAGACAATTTGAAATATCTGAATGACCAGGGAGCAAATGTGATCGATGTTGAGGTTGATTATTGGAAGTTATATTTTTATAGATTGAAGCATAAAGATGGCGCAGGTATTGGAATTCTTATCATCTCGCCAGAAGAAATTTTATTGGAATTCTTGTTTGAACTAAAATATCCTTGTTCGAATAATGTGGCGGAGTACGAAACTTTAATTATGGGTCTCGAAATACTAATTGGTAAAAGGGAATGAAAGGTTAAAAAATTTGTAAGGAGATTTGGTGTAAGAGGGATGCAGAGAATAATGAGTTCAGAAAAAATTGAACAAATATGAGATTGATGAATTTAAAGTGTTGCTGTAGCCGTTACTGTAGAAGAAATGCGAAAAGAGGTAACTTCACAAAGAAGATGAAGTGAAAGAAAAAGAAAGCGTGAGTCTCAAAAAACGTGTCAAGTGGGTCAGTATTAATGGGAAGTTAAATGGTAATTATTACGGATTTAAAAACTGAAGTTTTGAATCTGGATTAAGTGTTTTATCTTCCAAATAATGTTATCGAAGGCAAACACGTTAATCCAAGGGGGCAATTTATTGATCGAAAAATATTTTCGATAAAGATAAATGGTTCGAAGTAGTAAAGTGGTTGAAGACATAAGCAGTTTTTCGAAAAGACACACATGCAAGCATTAAACGGAAGTTCTCGACGCGGATTCGATGCCAAAACCTTTCGATAAATAAAGCAAGTCAAATCAAATAGGGTACTCAAGTTAGGTGATCGAAATAAGTTATTCGAATAAGTGATTCAAATAATTATGGTAGTGGAGAAGTTAGAGGCTTCCATCACACGAGGAAATCATGGGAAATGTTTAGGCGGGAGCGGTTACCAAGGAAAATGCATTCAGGAATGTAATCTTGTAATTAATTGTAATTAATTTGCAGTTACTTAAAGTGGATTATAAATATTAGGAATAAGGGTTGAAATTTTCACTCAGAAAACACTCAAGCACACTCACATCTCAAGGAATTCCAGAGTCTGCAATCGAGTAACTTTTCTGTAGGGTTCATTCCATCTTTTCGTTCTTTCAATTTATCTTTCTGTAAACTTTACTTTTCAAATAAATTTATTTTCCAAGTATTCTTTATTTTCATTGTCCAATTTACACTTCTGCATTTTAATTTTTTACGTCAAAGTCCTATGACCCAGTTGAAGGTTTTTTATTACTTTCTTTTAATTTCAACGCAATCCTTTTTCATTTTTAGTACATTTCCCTTTCGAAAACTTTATTCCTTCCATTCCTTCTTCAATTTATAAAGTTTAATTTATCTTTATTTCTAAATCCCATCTAATCGAAGACACTTTGATGCACTTCTAGAAAATCGGTACTTGCAAAGAGGAGTAGGTTTCGCTCCCAAACCACTAGATATATCGAACCACCATCGATTTGCTAAAAATCGACAAAACAGTAATATAAAAATAATTGAATAATTAAGTTAGTTCGAATTCTACAACTATAAAATTAATATCTAAATCAATTAAGAACGGATTTAATAGTATAAAATTCAAATTACCCAACAAATATAAAATCAATTAAGTTGATTTTTACGGTCGAAATTCCTAGGAAGTGATAATCTTTTTCGCTTTTGAAAATATTCTCTTTTTTTTATATATTTTTTTAAAATATTTTAAAATAACACTAATGTTATATTATGGGAGTTTAGGTTTTGGTAAGACACTGAGATACAACTTGTGAAACACTAATATTTTACTATTTTACCCTTATTCAATTTTTAAATTTTTAAAATTTGTTCTCTTATCTCAATAAACCTTCTTTTTCCCTTTCACTTTCAAATTCTACAACCACCTCTTCCTTTCTCACTTGTCACAATCCTTCCCTTCTTCTACCTTCTTCAACCCCTCATGCACTAATGAAAACTCAACTGTCGTATCTTTCTCTTCTGACGTTGTCGTCCGATTTACCGTTCGCTGCCACATTATTCCACTTATTTATGGATGCGCATTTCTCTGCGTTCTGCCTCATCACTGTCGTCATAACTGCCTCACCATACTTTCCCTTTTTTAGATATGTTCTGTTTCTCCTCCACACCTTCTATATTCACCAAACTCCACCTTCTAGATGTGCTCTTTCTCTTCTTCTTTCTCTTGATTTGTCTCCATCGGTTCTACCTTCGCCTTTTTTTTTTTAATTTGTTGTCTCCATCATTCTATTTTTTATTATTTTCTTCTAATTTTCTGCTTCTTTCTTGAAATCATCTTCTTTTTTCTCTCTTTCTCTAGGTTTTAATTTTCTGTTTTTCTAAGAAAAAAATTATACTTTTAATTTTTTATTTATTTAAATTTTAATTAATTTTTGATAAATTTTAGACTTTGATTTTTTGTTTTTTTCAAGAAAC
>NC_029776.3:86699364-86724327 GCF_000817695.3 Arachis duranensis
ATTAATAATAAATTTTAAATAAAATTTAAATTAATAATAAATTAATTTTTACTCTATCATGTTAGAATGCATTGTAGACATATATATATTTGTTTGGTAATGCACAAGAACAAAGATTTCCTATTCATGACTCCCTCGATTTTAAATTATTTATTTTTTTGAGGGTAAATTTTTATAGTGATTTCTGAGATTGATGTTGTGTACTAAAATTGTTTCTGATATTTTAATTGTATTAACTATGTTTTTGAGATTGAAAAAATTACACTATAATAATCTCTGACCCCTTTTTCGTTAACGACGCGCTAGTGTGATTTGATGACGTGGACCTTTGGTGACACGTGTTACCTTATGGTTTGACCACGTATAACGATATGATGACGTGTCGATCTACGACACATGGCATGCTGACGTGGATAGGTATGCCACGTATCACAATGCTATTTTGTCACATGTCATATTATGTCATGTGTCGCAATACTATTTGTCCACGTGTCATCCACTATATTATCGTTATATGTGCACTAAATTGGTCCCTTACTTTGCATCAAATGACTCATTTTAGTCATTGAAATTGAATGTTATGCACTAAATTAGCCTCTTCATCAGTTTTTTCTCATTTTTTATAAATTTAAAATTGTCATTATATATTTGAATACACTAATTTTAATTTTATCTTTTCACAAATTATTTTAATACAATTATTTTTATAAAATATTTTTAAAATATTAGTTTTAATTATACAATTTTTTTCTACAATATTTTATTAAAAGAATTATGTGACATATTGCTATTGATTGAATAAAGAGTGTAAGTTAAGAGTATAATAATATTCTTTAATATAATTTTTTAATATTTAACACTTTAATAAATATTTTAGAAATACTTGATGAGGCACTTATTAACTAATATAAATTCATTATTCTCATCTATTTTAAGAATGTCCGATTTTCCATATAATTAACTTCTCACTAAATTAATAAATAGATTTATACAGTCGATTATAATAATTCATTTTATCTATAACTTAGTTAGGCGGCTTTTTCATATATTACACTATTAATCAATATAAGTACTTATTGTAACCATGACTTAAACAATATTAAAACAGATACAAATAAACACAAGAGGCAATAATAAAATTTTGGTTTTAGTTAACATGTACTCTAATAATGATACAAGTTAACATTATTAATTAAAAAATTTATTATAAAATATGTATAATAAAAAATATAATTAAAATTAGTGTATAAAAAATATTGAGAATTTTAAATTTATAAAAAAAATGAGAAATAACTGATGACGGGACTAATTTGGTGCACAATATTTAATTTTAGAGACTAAAATGAGTCATTTGATGCAAAATAAGGGACCAATTTGGTGCACAAGTAACTATGACATAGTGGATGACACGTGGCATAATCTGACACGTGGCATAATCTGACACGTGACAAAATAGCATTGTGACACGTGGCATCTACGTTAGCATGCCACGTGTCGTTTATCGACACGTTATCATACTGTTACACGTGGTCAAACCATGAGGTGACACGTATCAGCAAAAGTCCACGTCATCAAGTCACGTTATTATACTATTACACGTGGCCAAACCATGAGGTGACACATATCACCAAAGATCCGCATCATCAAGTCACGTCAGCGCGTCGTTAACGGAAAACGGGTCAAAGACTACTATGGTGTAATTTTTTCAATCTCATAAATGTAATTGGTGCAATTAAAATCTCATAAAGGATTTTAATGCACGACGTCAATTTCGAGACCACTATGAAAATTTTTTTTGGTGACTAACCACTATGAAAATTTAATCATTACACGTGTTTATTTAATGTAAATTCAAATATTATGATATTATCACGACTTATTTATTATTTGTTTATATGCGTAATTTTTCTTATTTTATTTTTGAAGGTAATTTTAAAATAATTGTGAAAAAGAGGATAAAGGTTGAAGGGCGGTGAGCGTGCACCGCAAAGCAGCGGAATTTGCGGCACTTTTAACGGATTTCCAATCCCCAACGTATGCCCAGTCCCCTCATTCAAACCACTCATATCATGCCACGTGGAATCATGCATAGTTTTTTTTTTTGGTGACTGCATAGGGTTTACTACTTCTAATCATTTTCCTAAATTTAGTTAAATGATGGTTAAAAGAGTAAAAAAAAAAATGTTTCTTTTAAAATAATTAACCTTCCTTATTATATCTTTCAGAAAATTATTTTTGTCGTGGTATAATTAAAAAAATTTCTTATTATCAGAATTCTTTTTTCTTTTATTATTGCATTATTGTAAATATATTTATATTTTGAACGCATAAATAATTACATCTTGAATATCCATAATTAAATTTCGGACAAAAAAATTTTGAAACATGCATTAAATATATTCTACAAATACATAAGTATTTATCAAGTTTTGATTTATATTTTTATAAGCATAAAAATAACACAATAAGTTAATTATTTAAATTTTAATTCAATTATAACACTTCAAATTCAATTAAAATATACAAGAATATTTATTTTATGTATTAAATAAGCGTGATTAGATATATTATTAAAAAAACAGATGATATTTATATTTATCCTTTAATTTCTAAAAAATACTAGAGTAATTATCTTATAACATTTTCCGTTGTTTTGTTTTATTAAATCCTAAATCTTTTTTTAAACTCTTAAAAAACAAAAAATATTATTTATACATTAAAATTAATTATTAAAATTAATTATTATTATATTTATATATAAATATATATGTGATTTAATTATTTTAATATACCCATAGCATAACAACAATACCTAAGCATAATTATATCCACAAAACCTTACATACACTTGTTCAAACAATTACAAAATAGGCACAAAAATAAACTAATTAAAGGAGTAGCTTTTTCAACTTAAAAGGATAGTAATTATGTTAAAACACATAAAAAATTAAACTAGAGCGGTAACCACTATCCACTAACCTAATAACCACCGTACCCTAATCATGTTTAATTTGTGATTTGTGTTTAATAATAATAAAAAATATAAAAAGACTATTTAATGGTCGCAAACTCAATCCGGTGCCTGGTTATTAATTATTCTATTCGCTTGATGAATGATGGGTAGCACTGTTGATTTGGATATGTTACGAAATAAATAGTGCTTGCTTGTTAGCTATGACTTTATAGGATTAATAGTATTATTGGATTGGATTCTTGTTTTTGCAAACAGTTAAATTATTAAAGCCAAGAAAACAATTAAACAAACACCGCAATAATATACACATTACACACCTGAGATAGAGACGCACCACAAATATTTATCACTTCTCAATCTATGCATGAATTAAGAATCAGATACACATTCACGATATCGCCATATACTGTTATTGATTTCTTTACAAATTCTTATCATTTTGTTAAATTTTTAATTACAGTTTTATAATTTAAAATTTGTGATTAGATTTGTATATTAGATAAAAATTTTGTAATAATAAATTTTTACTAGTTGTTATTTAAAAAAATAATTCTATAATTTTTTCAAAATATATTTTATATCAAACATAAAAATAAATGTTTTAAAAATGTTTTATATTTTAACAAAAATAATTCGAAAATATCTAATTAAAAGTTTAATATAACTATAAATAGCAATGGAAAATTAAATCTTAATTTAATTTGAACACGACATCATCAGTTTTAGCTAAGGTCAAATTATATATACTTTTATACTAATCCTATAGACCTATAATAAGCCATAATCAAGTTTCTCAATCTATTTCTTCTATATTATCTTTACCAATTTGAGCTTAATATTTTGTAAGTGAATTTTATATTTATCACAAAAATATTTATTTGTCTTTTCTATATGATATATTTATTTTAAAATTATGTTCTGAATTGAATAATACTATACAAATAAAATTGCCCATGAACACAATCTATATTTGCATTAATTCTTGTTTATCCTACGGTATCCACCTTATATATCAAGACTTTTGCGGTTTTGCCCTAAAGACATATCATAAATCATAATAATGAGATTTTCTCTTTTTGGTCTTAATTACAGAGATTTATAATGAAATAACCTGTTGTTGTATTAAACGATATTTTTTTGATAAATAAATATGGAGAACTAATTTTTAATTAGTAATATTAATTATTTTTATTGTAAAATTATTTTTTAACTTTTATTTTTGGAGAATTTAAAATTAAAAAAAATTGTCGATGAAAATTGTGGATGTTAATTGAAAAAAAATTACTTTCTAGCGAACTATTTTTATTTTCATTTCTAATTGTACATATAACTGTTTCATGAACAAGTCAACAATAATAGCCTACAATTTTATCAAAAAAACATGTGAACAATTTGTAGGATGCCAAGAGTCTTGATTGATGGACCTTACGGAGCTCCAGCACAAGACTACCAAAATTACGAAGTCCTGCTTCTTATAGGGCTAGGAATTGGTGCCACCCCATTAATTAGCATTCTAAAAGATGTTCTCAACAACATCAAGCAACAACGAGACGAAGAGCAACAAAAAAAAGCCTTTTGCAACCAAGCGAGCCTATTTCTATTGGGTCACTCGCGAGCAGGGCTCGTTCGAGTGGTTCAAAGGGGTGTTGAACGAGGTTGCGGAGAAAGACAAGGAAGGTGTGATTGAGCTCCATAACTATTGCACGAGTGTGTATGAAGAAGGAGATGCAAGATCGGCTTTGATCACAATACTTCAGTCACTTCACCATGCAAAAAGTGGAGTTGATATAGTTTCCGGGACAAGAGTTAAGACACACTTTGCTAGACCTAATTGGCGTAATGTCTTTAAACATGCGGCAATCAAACATCCAGATTCAAGAGTTGGTAAGACTAATAATTATTAATACATAAATTTTATATATTTTATCGACATAGCAGCTGTACCTCGATGGGAACATGGTTTAGTTGGAATTAAAATTTATTAATAGAGCGTTGTATAATTTGGACAATTAATTAATTAGATCGATGGATCCACCACTGCATGTCAACAATCAAAATCTCGATGCAAAAATAATACTTATATCTATGCATCATATTCTTTATTTTATATTATTTCTTTCCTGATTTCCCGTGTGAAGTAAAATGTAGAAGATGACGTTTGCCCTTTTTCATCAATATTATATAACCTGAACTGATATATATGTATTTACTTCTTTTTGTTTAATTATTTAATTTATATATAAATAATTAAATATGAATATATGACAAGGATTCAAACGACTTTGTTATGAACTATGCTCCGGTAGGTAGTACTGTAGTAGTTTAATAATAATAATAATAATAATAATAATAATAATAATAATAATACCATCATCATCAGTATCTACTATTTAGAGACTATTAAACTCTTGAAAATTTTAGCTTTAACTGGATCTATCTAATATTTAATTAAGTTTTCTCTTTTAAGATATATTTTGTTAGTTAGTAGAAACGAGGTAGAAAATTTTAATTCATAAAATTTTTACCCTATTTTGATACCTCCCACTTAAACATATTACTTTTTCTTTACAAAATGTAAATGATATTACTTAAAGGAGCATACATAATTTTTTTTTTGTTGAGGAATAAAAAAAGTAATTTTGGAATCGAAGCAGTAATAATATTACATTTTTAATAAATTGATGAATAATAATGTAAACTTTTAAAGATTTTCATTCTCTTAATTAATTAATTTCTTAATTGTTAAACTCTTGCAATTTTAACTTAAAAAAAAAAGCAGCCATGTTCCAGTGGACCTGACCGTATTCGCCCACCTTTCTTTTTCCACTTCCATGTTCAATCCATTCAAATCAAGAGGGAACTTTTTTCCTTTTTTTAAATAAAGAATAAAAAAACATTTAAATGATTATAAAGTAGTTCGATATATTATTTTCACAGGTTAAAATTATCCTTCTTTTATCTAATTTTCTGTCATTCCGAGATAAAATTACAATCATATATTTTTACAATTTTTCAAATTGTTGTACAACAACTCAAAAAATTATTTTTGTATTTATTTTTGTCTCTAAATTTATCACTGCATATATAATTTGAAGATTATTTTTTACTCGCAAAAACAATTTTTGTAGTGTATCAGACTATTTTTAAATTTTTAAGTATATTTTTGTTTGTTTACTTTTTAGAAGAGAGATATATAAGACAAACAAAAAAAAACATTTAGAGGATATAAATCAGGTCAAAAAGAGACGGATAAATTAAAGTAAATTTAATTAATTTGAGTTGGTCAAGTAGACATTCGTTTACTAAGGTTCAGTTTGAGTAAATAACTTAAATAAGTTCTTTTGAAAAAAGAGCTTAAAATTAATAGCAGCTTATAAATAAGTTATTTTGTATTTGAATTTTTAGTTATAAAAGTATTTATTTTAAAGTTGTAACGTTTGGATAAATAACTCAAAAGATAAAATTTTTTTTACAAAAGAGAATGAATATTAAAATAACGATTATAACAAATACTTTTCAATATTGAATGTTGATTTTACATAACCTAATCACTAATATTGTGTATGATATGGTAGGTGAAAATAAAAAATAAATATAAAATATGTGTTAATGTATATTTTATTGTTGTTTTTTATTTTTTATTTTTATTCCTATTAGAACTCTCTTCTCCTTTATTGAAGTCAAGAACTTATTATAATTAACTATGAAAATAATAATAAGCTATAAAATTACATATGAAAAAAATAAAATTAAAACTGAAATTTCATACCACACTTGAATACAAATTTAATAATAAAAAATAGTGATAAAATGATAAAAAAATATTTAGAAGGAATATATGCAGTAAGTTGTTCAGATGTAATATTGTCTGAAAATGTGGTGGAGGATCAATACTTCCATCAGATGTTTCATTACGTAAAAATGGTGAGACTTGAAACATTGCATGAGAATGATGGTGGAAGGCCAGTGCTTCTAGCAGACCTTGTGTGAAAATGGTGATGAAGAGTCAGTATTTTTCATAGAGTCAAAAAGGAAAGTAAATTTTTTTGTTTTAAAATTAATTTTTTTTAAATAAGTGGTAGAATAACTTCTCGAGAAGCAAGAAGTCATATATTTCTACTTCTTCAAAAAGTTGCAAATTAACTTTTTGGGAAGTTAAAAGTTTTGTTTAAAATAGTGTCAAACACATAGATTATGATTTTTTATAATTCAAAAGTTAAAAAAAGTAGCTTCTACTACTTCCCAAACAGGCTCTAAATGTTAGAAGTTTAAATTCTGCCTTATACATAAAATAACTGATTGATTAACGACAAATCTTTAAATGAAACTCGATTCGACGTATTAGTTTTTAGCTCGTTAGATTGGAAGATATCGGAAAAAAAAAATCAAAATTGTTTATGCCAGCTTACGGGTGTTCATATTGGCTAATTAAGCTTAGTTAATTATAATTAGACCACAGAAATATTTTATTAATGCCCAAATTGTATTATTTCTGTCATGTGTTACAGGAATCCAACATTTTTTTATTAGAGTAAATATTGCACAAAAATAACGAAGAAAATGCATTGTAGTAAAACAGAAATATATATAGTAAGTAGTACTTGTTGAATTATGAGAAACATCATTGTCATTGAACAACATTAAATGTGTCTTATGTTACCTTAGGAGAATTTGGAACATGATCGATAGAACATAGAAGACCAATTTATTATACTATTAATTTAATTGGGTAATTTGACTCCCAAGTTGTTATTACTTATTACAGGGAAGATATACATGTCAGTTTGGGTGTTTCTGTTTTTAGGGTTTAATTTGGTTGGTTTTTAATTTCAGTTATGCACACACACGTGAGTTAGTTGTTTTGGTAGGGAAGCATTATTAGTAGCAGTGATACAGAATGATATTCGTTACAATTTTACTCCAAAGTTATTAATGTCGGCATTCTCACATAACTTTTTTTTTTTATCTTTTTAGTTTTTCTAAAATACTCCAAATTGCAAATAAATAACATAAAACTTAAATATTATGAAAATAATTACGTCACTCCTAAAATTATTACTAATGTAATTTTATTAAATTTACTAAAATATTCCCTATTATCCCTCATTTTTCTAACTATAGTATTGTATTTTTAGAGTATAATCTTTTTTTAGTTCTTAATATTTAATTATTTTTTTATTTTTTATTTATTAAAAATACTGAAATCTGGAAGTAAAACACCTAACCATGCTAAATTGTGAATATTTTCATGAGCTTCTTCCATCCACACCAATTTAAGAGTTATTCAAATATTATAAATTAAAGCAATAATTATATATATATAAAGAAGCAATACAAATATCATTTACCCTAAATAGTAAAGAGTTAATTTTAACGTATTTATAGTGTAAAGCGTTTTATACAGTCGTGCAATTATTATATCTGTTTTTTTAAATGACAAATATTAAAGTAATTATTTTTATTAATATAGTATTATATAATTAAATATATGTATAAAATTATTTTATACTGATAGTACATCAAAATTAAATTCAATAATAATAAAACATGAAATGTGGCAAATTAAAAATAATCGAAAATAGCATTTATTTGCTGATAAGATTCATTCGCCCCAGACATTATCAGTCGTCCAATACGACCCCATAAGTTGTTAAGTTCAATCATTTTCTTTATTTTTCTTTCTCTCTCTTTTTAGACCGATATAACACACCATATGATATATCATTTTCTCATTGATCCATTCCAATTCAAAATTCAAGCTGGAGTGTTATACAGACGAGAAAAAAGTTGAGAATTTTGTCAAAAGCGTGTGCCCTTTTCGCCCTTTACAAGTTAGCTACGGAATATATAAAAGAAACACAATTAAAGGGTAAGTTAGTAGTTGACACTTGATAGGTATATTAAATTATTAATTATTATTCTTTTTATTTAACGTGAATGTTTAGAGTTTAGACAATTGATAAGATAATAATTCTAATCCAAATCTCTTACTATTGTGTACCCATTGAATATTAGTAAATTAATTAGGATGAACTAGTATTATTTAGTATATCTGAATATTTATTATAGGAGATTATGTATTTATTATTATGATTTTTTTAGTACCTATAAATACCATTTTATATTGTATTATTCCAAACAATTTGAATAGACAACTTGAATACACTTAATAATATACAAATTTTTCTTCTAATTTAACCTCTTATTTCTAACACTTGTCATAATTTTTCGCTCTTATAATTTCAATTATATTTCTTAAATATTTTTAGCCGAAAGCTCAATTTTTTCAGAGAAAGAGCTAATAACATGATACTTGAGTCAATTCAATTTAAAAAAAAAAATTAATGTTTTAATTTTTGTGTTCCAATTCTTTTAAATAAAAGTTAAATTTTAACACAAAATAAGATAAATTTATTCATTCTTTTACACTTTAAGATTAAAAGAATTTTCTTACATGCATGTATAAAGTGACATGTTTAATTAATACAACATTATTTGTTATTTTTTGGGGAAAAAAATTCTTGATGCTAATTTATTTCTTGTTGACAACTAAGAGTTTAAAATTTAAGTTAGACTCACTCCATTTTAATATAAAGGATAATATTTATTAAGTTTAAGAAATTTGAATATTAAATAATATATAAAAAATGTGTTATCTAAGCTTAAAAGCATTGATGTCTTCTATTCATATATAATATAATATAAAATCTCTGAAATATTGAACTAGTTAATGACAACTGAAAATTTGTATTTAAACGAAGAGTTAGAGATAGGATATGGGATGGATATTATAAAGAACATTTTGATTTGTATCACCTTATCCAAGAAAAAAATATTTAATATATATTTTTTTTCACAATATACATATCAGAGTTTTATTTAAAAATTTGTTATCGGTTAATAGATTATCGCATACAAGGCGGAAAGAAAGAGAGAGTGGAGAGAAAAAGAAGGAAAACATCAATATTTATTAAAAAATGTAAATTTCTAACTTTCTGCTAGGCCAAAAATTGATCATTTATTTACACCAACCACACGGTATGTATTCTTAACCAAGGCATCAAGATTCTTGAAACCAATTAAGAATAGAATGCTTTATTAGCTACTTTCATATTTTGAGGGAAAAGAGAATGAGAATCTTATGCCATTCAAATGAGACAAAGTGATAATGGTAAGTCCACATTATTTGTTGGGTATTAAGTATAATCATTATAAGGTGCTTATTCTAATACATATTAATAATTAATAAAAATACAGAAAAAAATAAATGTCATATTTTATAAAAAAATTGTATTTAATCTATATGTTATATGTTTTTTATTTTATATTTAAGTGTGAATATTAAGATAGCGTTTATTTTAATGTATTGAAATAGAGATTGAGAGATTGAAATTCAATATCATGTTTGTTGATTTAGAAATTAATACTAAAATGTTAATGTTTGTTTTTAAAATTTCAGTATTTCAATACCTTCAAAAAATAAAGACATAAAAGACTAAAATTTTTAGAAATAAAAATTAAAATTTTAATAATATTTTATATTTAAAATATTCTCATTTTAATTAATTAAATTTAATTTTATCTTTTATATAAATTAAATTAAAATTTTATTTTTATTTTTATTTTTATCTTTTACTTTTCATCGAACAAAATATTAAAATTTATTTCAGTTTTTATTTCTCATGTCTCAGTTTTTCGATCTTAAATCTCTTTCTCTTCCTATCTACCTAATATAATACTAAGGTTGAATATTAGAGCAGCTAAATAAGAATATGATATATATTTATAAGCCTGTCAATCAAAATGCACTATCAAGAAGCAATGACGATAAGATAGAAGATAAAAACAAGCGAGCTTCAAAACCAAGCATGGATGTGGATGAATTGGTGGGTGGTAAAGGTGTCGTCAAACCGACAAGACCATAAAGACCCACATAATCTACATTAGAAACTTTTAGTGAAAATAATAATAATAATAATATCATAAAATATTATGAGTTCAATACCAATTAATTTACTAATATTAGAGTATATTCAAAACTTAATATAGTATTTATAGAATTAATATTTAGTTAAAATGTGTCTTAAGATGACATATGATTAGAAGAATATTTTAATAAGTAATGTTAGGGGGCAGCAATATTTGTGATTAGTAGCCATTAACTAACCATCAATAATAATTTGATGATGTGAGATTGGTGTGAGATTTTATCCAATAACTTACATTTCTCTGCTGATTACATGCTGGCCAAAATACAATAAAATGACTGGCTCCTAGACTTTTCCTATTTTAATTACATTCTTAAACATTCAAAAACTTTAATTGGAATGATTTTCATTTTACAGTATAAAATTTTTAGAAATTTTAAAACTTTTCTTGAATCACCTCTTAAAAATAAATATTGAGGTTATCAATAAAAAATAATTTTATAAAAAATATACAAAGTTCAAATTTTTAATATATTTTACTTACCAATTGTAAATTGACAAAAAAGATAATTATTTGAAATAAGAATTTAATATATTTAAAATTGGATAACATATTATATATAAATGATTGTTTGGTTTCTTCCAAATTAAAGTCTTTATTGAAAGATCCTCTCTAGAATATGCAAACGACATATCCTATAGGGAGGAAGATAAGCCAAAGGAGGCATTAAATACAAGGCACATGGTGTGTTATGAGTATGACAATGGAGTTTGTTGGTTTTGGAACCCACAACCACAAAGACAGGCTATAGTCATCACCATGAACAAGTTATTATGGAAGACTAGATTAGAGTTTAGACTATTCCAAAGTTTCCAATTATTGATAAAGAAAGTGACACCAAAAAATTAAGGTTTAGTTGATAGTTTGATACAAAATAATGTTGTTCCTCATCCGTGCACCTGCCATCCAATGCTAGTAAATGTAAGCGAACCACTCTTTTATTTTTTTTGGTAATTGTAAGCGAACCACTTTGCCAAACAAACTTAGCTACAAAATCTTGGGCCTTGTTAGCCCAAATTATTAGGGCTATTAGGGCCCAATGTGGTTCTTTTGTTTGTTATAATTATTTATCTATGGATGACCCAATTACATTAAACTAGTGGTCTACAGACCATGTCCTTGACCAATAAAAACAAAAGAGAGACCCAAATCTATGTGTGTTTGAACTTTTGTGAAGATCCAGACCAAAAAGAGTAAACTCAAGTACAAAAACAAAAAAAGATATTGGGTGATAATTGGCCAAAAAGAAAATAGTTACTTCATATATATTATCATTATATATAAGAACAATCATATTAGTTATACACAAAAAATCACTTACAAAATTAGTTACTAATATAAAATATATATTAAAATATAAAATATGATTAAAAATAAACTAAACAAAAACATATATTTATACACATACATAATGACTGATTTTTGGTGTATACATGGTATTTTTGAATTTAAAAAATATTATAATTAGTTGGAATTATTGTTAATTGTTTAACCAACAATAAGAGTTTTGTTTTATTGTGTTTAACTTCAAAATTTTAAGCAATTAGAGATGTGTTTATTTTTGTACCTTTTCTTATTAGAATATTTATACAATTATACGAATCTTATTAGAATATTTATACAATTATACGAATAGAACAATAGATGTTAATAATGAAATCTTTTAAAAATGAATAGCAATAGAAAAGTTCAATCTCTTACTATTATTTACTCTTAAACCACCTATTCAAATGTTCAATAATACACAAATCGAAGGGTTCGAGTATAGAAATCGAACGGTCTGATTTGTGTACTTCAATTTTTTTTATTTTTTAAATACAAATCGGACGGTCCGAATACAAAAATCGGACGGTATCTCTTAAAAATCGGACGGTACGATTTCTACTCCGTAAATTAAATCATTTCACATTTTAAAAAAATATTACCATAGATCACAATTTAAAAAAACACCATTGTTAATCTAGTATTAAAAATAAAAATGTGTGTGGGGTAAGCACTCAGTTTCAAAAGATCAACTATCGAAGACAGTGCAGAAACTCAACTTGTACAAATGTAAAATGCAGTTCTAGGAATACCAAGATATTGATCTCATCAATAACTCCATATTTGGGGCAAAATCAGGCAAGAACGCAACATGCAAATCGACTAGTTCTTCAATTGAGACTGGTAAATCACAGTACCATCTTCTGTACATTGTTTTATGGGCTCAGATTACACTTTGAAAGGTTATACAACTTTCATCTTCTGTAGCAGTTCATTTTCGACAACATCATTTCCTGTTCTAAACAAAAAACTGAAAACCTATTTCCCTAATAACCAGAAAATTTTACAGTAAGTTGCAATCTGTCCACCCAAAAAAGAAGCGAAAAAAGGAGGCTATCATCCATCCAAACAATACGCAGAGATTTGGATCAGCAGCCTTAAGTTTCCACCATTAACTTCTGAGTTGAAAATCTTCATTAGCGTCAGGCACATCCTTTTGGAGTGAACTCTCGGTCGCTCGCTTCTTTGTTGGTGGATTGAGAGGGTAATCATCATCCAGTACAGCAGCAAAAGGGACAGGTTTTTCTTCATGCAACTTTGCAGTGTCTTCTGGTGCGGCCCATGCTAGTGGACTCACTGCAAAATATCAGCGTCAGCATAACAATAGCTGTAAGCATGTAACAACAACCAAGTCTCATCCATTTGAGTAACGTAAGTTAGGATACACGAAGCAAATGACACCGGTGTTCTAACGTAAACAATCTCTGTTGTTAGTAAATCGTTAAAATCTAGATGCTTTTGCTGCAAGGATTCTAAACAAATACTTGGTGTGTTTGTCTGTTGCTATATTGACAGATACTTGCATAATTGCATTGCTGCATTCCAAACTAAAGACGACAAGTTAATGTATTTCAAATCAGATGTCAAGCTTTATGATCATGGAAAGATATGGCAAAAATCACAAAATAGAATAATTCCTAGCAGCAGGGTTTAAGGACTGATTGTAGAACAATATAAAAATAAGAGAATCTAAACCAAAAGATATGACATAGTTAATCAATAATGCACCAATCTCTACAAGAACATACTGAAAATAAGATCATAGTTCAGAATTGTACAATTTTTATTGAAATCAACTTTGGTGCATCAAGTGTAAATGGCATATATCATTCGATCATATATACACTATCTTTCACTAATAAAATATACCTTGTTCAGGTTCAACCGGTCTGCCGTCTTCATATGAAGATTTAAGTTTCAGGGAGCGCTTCCTCACATAGTTTTCTTGCAATGGCTTTGGTATTTGAAATGAGAACTGAGAAAGAGTTACCCCATCTCTTATATATTCCGGGTGCTCCAACAAGAACCTAAGAGCACAGATTCACATATAAGAGTTTTACAAGAAACATCAAAGCAAATGTTTACATAAAATTATGAAAATAGTAACAAAACTCAAATGGGATGGTAAGTATCAAGGTCATTCTGGTAAAATAGTAAAACAGAAGTAGCAAGAACATACTTTTGGACCTCTACCATTGAGCGGAGTCTCTTGCCATTTGGTGCTACATAATATCTGAAATAATTAAAAAACAGATTGATGGTTGAAAAGTGAGAATCCCAGAACAGTAGCATGTATCTACACCTAACATTTGGGAAAAGAAAATGACAAATAACAGGTGCATACACATCTGCAAATTTGGTGCTTCCTTCGGCTCTGATCCGTAGTAGTCGCTCCCAACCAGCTGGAGGCTGTGCAATGTTTGGCTTATCAATAGCCCAAACCCGGCTCCCATCCTGAGAAATATCCTCTGGATCATCGCAAGATACATCGGGCCGCCACTCACGAGCTTTTTGACAAATGAATGGCTGCTCAAGTAGATGCTCCCGTATTTCTTCATATTTTTCTTTTGTGGGAATCAGCCTCCATTTAAAGCAGGATGCACATTGAACAGTGAACGCACCAACTGATGGCAAGATTCTGGGAGTTGTACTTGGAGGTTTGCTTCTTGGAGGCAACGGAGGTGTACACTGAATAGCACCAGGAAACAGATCAAGTGTGTTGCGACCACTTGCCGTGGGATCATAAAGGACTAATTGTTTAGATATGTCATTATTAGAGGTGTCATTTTCATCATCTGAAGAGGAAAGATCTATGGGATCTGAAGGGCTGCTATGCTTGTAACTGGTTAAATTTGGACCCGATAAGCCTTTGACTTCATTCCTAGGTGTTAGGGAAAATTTACCACGATGCATCTGATTTCTCCCAGAAGTCTAGTGCCTGCAATATTCAAAAAACAAATCAACAAAATACTGAAGAACAAATCCTTGATATTTTCACAGAACAAGCCTAATGATTTTCTAATTTGTCATGTTTCATGTAATTCTACTAATCCTCTAACTGCCACACATTTTGTATTTGGATGTTCAGGCTTAACCACTGACATGTCTTGCCCTACTATAAAATAAGGCTAAATAGTCTAAGAAATAGATTAGGAAACAAATTTAAAACATAGCAAACTGGATTCATGTAACAATGCAAAAACTTGTAAAACCCGTAAGTCGTTTTGACATGCCAACTTCAGTCGTTTGCCAACAAGCTAGCTAAGAATCACGATACATCCTCCTAACCACATTCTTAAAAATCCTCCTAATTACTTAAAGAAAGTATTATAAAACAATCTTCACAAGGCTATAGCCGATTGCTAGCATAACAAAGTAACCAGCATCTGGTTTGAATCAAGTTTACCCCAAAATTCCAACAGGTTAACCCATTTCTTTCAAGACTAGTTATCTTGGACATACCTAAAGGCATTTCCACATTCCCTCTAACAATAGCACATCCAACCACAAGAGAAAACAACCAGATTTTTTTTTATTTAAAAAAAAAAGGAAAACAAAGGTAAACACGACATTTATCTAAGCTACATCCCCAACACAGAAAGCTAGCAGGGTATACCAAAGGATCCAGAAACAGCAGCTATCAGCTGATTAGGCCATAATTCTCAAGTTTTAAGACCCTTCCATAGAAATGGATCTCAAGCATTTTCAGACAGTTGACACAAACTTAGTATTGCAAGTATAAGTATTCTTGTTCAACAACAACAACAACTCTTTTCTTGTTATATATAACAGAAAACACTTTCTGCAATAGCTTTTCTCTTTATCATGGGGATTATACCAGATAAGCATCAAATCATGCCATTCAAACCCTCAAAGAACATAGATCATCATCAAAAGAGGGGAACAATAATACAAAAAGGGGAGATTCTACTTAAAAGTAAATAGCAAATAGGAATTATATTATAACGTTGCAAACATGTAACGTTCTTTTCTGTTGAAAACAGAAGGGGAAAAAAACACAAACACACACAAATTTCTGAGGAACAAAAATGGATGCATATTATGCAGAAAAATCAAATAGCTGAGCTACCTAGCTAGCTTCTAAGACAATCAAACAACATTTTATTTTCTTTTTTTTTTTGGAGAAAGGAAGAATCTGAGATTGGAACGACGAAAAATTGGTTACGAACAACGTGTTGTGGTTTTCATTCACTCTTTTTCTACGAAGTATTTCTGTTCTCTGCATTAAATCTATGATCCGAAGAGCGAAAATTAAAAATATATATATTAAAAATTGGAAATGGAGAATAACGGAAGAAGAAACGTACAAGTGGATGTGAAGGAAGGATCGTTGGCCGAAGAGAACAAAACCGTGCGATGCAGAGAGAGAGAGAGAGAGAGAGAGAGAGATTTGTTTTGTTGTGTTCTGAAGAAACAAAGGAGAAGGAAGATGAAGGAGCTCAATCTCAGAATGAACAAATATTTATTATTTGTCGAAAAATCATAAATTCGTAATAAATAAATTAAAGTAAACTCTCACTTCCAAAACATTTAAATTTTACCAAAATTGCTTGTAACAAGATGTTTGGTTTTTCGTAGTTTTAATTAAATTTTTTATTATTCGCTTACATGGCTCTAAAAATATTTAGCTTAAAATTATTAAAATTTAAAATTAAAAGTTTTTTTTAAGTAAATTTTAGAAAACTTTACGTCGAAGTTTGATTTTTAAATTAATTAAGACGTTCACAAACCATGCAATGTAATATAATTTATTCAATAAATTGAAATTGTATCTCCCAGATTTGGAATTAGCTAACATAATCAACTTATCTTATGATAGATTTAATTTCATACACCATAGTATTTTTGAAAAAATTATGCAAAATGTTTCACTGTTAAAATTATAAAAACCATTTTGCTCTTTGACCTTTCATACACTATTAATTTGAATTTTTTAAATAAATATCTTAAATTTTATATTCACTTATATATATTTTTAAAATTATTTATATTCTTGTACTATAGTTCTTATTTCTGCATATGAGATAAGCATTAAAAAAACAGATATACGAAGAAATCATATTTATACATATTTTATTTACTAGGTACACCATAAATATGTTTGTACAAAAGAAAAAAAAAGTAAAAAAAAAAAGTGTTTGCAGTACTCTTTATACTAATTTAAAAGATAACATATTGTAATTTATTACAATTTTAATTATATTAGTTTGATTTAAGAAGTATTTGCAGTACTCTTTATACTAATTTAAAAAGTAAAATACTATAATTTATTACAATTTTAATTATATTAGTTTGATTTTTATTTTTTAATATAATTTAATTTCATTGGAAAGACTGAATTAAATTATCGTCATTTACATTAGATTGGTTTATTTCGTTTTGAAAGAATAACTAACCGTCTAAAGAAGGAAAGTAGTTAAGAGTGGTGACAGTTTTTAATTTCTTCATGAGGATGTTGTCGTTATTGTAGTGGCTTCAATGAGAAAGAAAAAAGATGATGAATTTTAGTGAAAATTCAAGTATAGTTAACTTTATGTGAAATTATATATGAAGTTGATAATTGATAGTTGAGAACTATTAAATAAAATTTAAGTCAAATTAGTCGTTATCAACTTCACGTGAAGTGAAGTCGACTACACTTGAGTACCTTAAATTTTTGTTGTTCTTGCGACTGTTACGGTGAGGTTTGGGAGAGGTAGGAAGCGACTCTGATTTGTAGGAAGTGACTCTGATTTTTATTGTTGTTGCGGTTGTTTTAAAAAGTGAGGGAAGACGAAAGAAAAAGAGAGGAAGAAAAGGGAATAACAGAATTCATTCGATATCTCGGCCAATTTTAATAACAAAATATTTTTACACAGTTAAATATTTTTTATAGCGTTTTTCAATATTTAATGAATATTTTTGCCGCTAACAAAAATATAGATTTTTTTTGAATATTCTAACAAAATTCTGTTTAAATTTGCAGAATTAAGTGGTAAAACAGCGGAGTAAGTACCGTAGAGAGAAATGATCTAAAAAAAGAGAAAAAGATAATTGAAAAATAAAAATTTTTATTACTTTTATTATTACTACTATTCATGTTTATATATGAGCATTAGACATCTTAACCTAGTAAATATATTCTATTTCACTATTTATATACAGGGGAGTACTTTTATAAAATGTTATTTAATATATAATCTTAATTACACATTCTTAAAATTCGCAGACAGAATTGATACTTTGTTCTAATTATTTTAGATTTAAAATTCAAACGGAATATAATTTATTTTAAAAAAAATAATAATTAAAAAATTTAAATTATAAAATTTGAAATTTAGATATAATATAAACCGGATCTAATATAAATTATAGTAGCTTTGAATCAAATAGTACTCAAAATTAATTTTAAATTAATATAAATGACGATCTCTTTAATAAAATTATATTAGATTGAAAAATAAAAATCAAATTAAAACAATACAAATTATAATAAATTATATCAATTCAAATTGTAATGTAAAATAGTATATATATTAAGTATAAATAGTAAAATTATAAATAATTTAAAATATACATTAAGTATAAATATAAAAATTTAATTTTCCTATTTAAGAAAAGCATCAATTTAGTCATGACATTGTCAAATGTCAAATTAAGTTCGTAGAATGAAAAAAAAAATCCTAAAGATGAGATTTTCATTAATTAGTAATTACTGTACAAACTTAAATATCACACTAAATTCATGGCAATAACTAGTTGAATTAGTTGGTGTTTATTGATTTTTATTTAATTTATTTTTATGAATTAATTTTAAATATTATATTGACATCAGTTAATAGGTGTCTACATTAAGTAATGGTTACTTACTAAGAATATTTAACTATTTACATCAATATTTTACTAATAGGTATAAGAAAGAAGTTTGATACTAACTAAAAAAAGCTATGTTTTAAATAGGGGTGTACATAATTTAATTTTATTGAAGATTTTCTTTGAATTTAAATATTTTAAGAATTAATTTGGTATAATTTTATTGGGTTTGTTTATAAATTGTATAAGGATTTTGTTTCGAGTTACCTGAAACAGTGCCTGAACATCCAAATTCTTTGTAGAGGTGTTGCCGTCTGAGTTCTTCGCGAAGAGGTGGAGATGGTACCTGCAAAAAAAACTCTAGTACTTAAAAGTTAAGTAAGGACTTTAAACAGGTTTTAGTATATTGAGACTTGTATATACATGAGAGTACCTGTGTATTTATAATAAAATAGATAATTATTTTTTTGAAGTAGTTTTAACTTTGTTTGTTGGTGGATAACCGTTGGAGTTTATTATCTTGTAGACGAGATAAACATAGTAGGAGAGATTTACGGAGGTAATTATTTGGATAAGTAGGGCTTAACCTCCCTTATAGTCTTAGTAGGTCGGGCAAGTAGGAGTGGCCACTCTTTTCTCATTGGGCCTGACTTTATGTTTTCGGAACAGGGTATGAATAGGTCTAAAAAATAGACTAGTTCTAGGCGAATTCGATTTTACTCGATCACATGTACACCTTAAGTGGGATTTGGATACTCTAAAATTTGAATTTCACAGTGTGATCTTCTACTCTTAAATAGTTTCTCTTTCATATTTATTCTTGTTCCCACCTATGAAATAAATGATGAGAGATCATACTTTACTCTCTAAATATATTTTAGGTAAAGTACTAAATTGGTCCCTACGTTTAGACGTAATTCTATTTTGGTTTTTAAAGTTTAAAGTGTCTTATTTGAATCCAAAAAAGTTTTATTTAACTTCAATATAGTCCCATCGTGAGGTCAAAATTAAATAATTAACAAATGTCCTCGAAAATTACAAGCTCCAGAGGTACAAAATTAACCATGGATGCATCAATACATTTATTTATTATTTTTCTTACGATTTAAATGAAATATTTTCTATAGAACTAAAGAGAATGATAAATAAATGTATTGATGCATCTATGGTTAATTTTGTGTCTTTGGAGCTTGTACTTGTTCTCCAGATGACCTTATTTTTATACTGGTGTCATACATTCCATTAATTATTTAACTTTGATCTCACGTAGAACTATATGGAAACTAAATGAAACTTTTTTGGATTCAAATATAACACTTTAAACCTTAAGGACCAATATAGGATTACGCCTAAACTTAGGGGACCAATATAGGATTACGCCTAAACTTAGGGGACCAATTTAGTACTTTACCCTATGTTTTAAATTAATTCTAATATTATGTTATATTAATTATAAGCTTATTTGTTTTATTTTTAATCATACTTGTTGAATTAAAAAATAGATCAAAGAAGTATAAAAGTAAAATTTATAGACAAATTCAAGTTCATAAATATTAATTACTAAACTTTAAATCCTAATAATATAAAGCATTTATTTATGGATAAAACACATTTTAAACCAAAAGAAACCTAATATTACATGAATCACCCAAAATAAAAACGTTACTTGAATGTCTTTATGCATATATCTATGTAAATTGAATTAATGTGTATCGCATTTCATGGAGCACTATATTTAAACATAAATCGAATTCGTATAATTCGAATTAGCTATTGTAACACTAAATCAAATCTAATTGATTCGATTTACTTTGCACATATATAGTAAATTGAATCAACTTGATTTGATTTACTGTACAAATAAGTTATTTATTTATTTATTTTATATTAACTTTAAAATATAAATATTAATAAGAAAATACTCTATTTAAATTCAAATAAAATATAAAAAAATCAAAAAAATAAAAATAAAAATTTAGCTTCTTTGTTTTAGTTCAAATCCAGAAAAATCTACATCTTTATAAACTTATAAATTCAAAATGAAATTATAAACTATCTCTAAAAATTTTAAAAATTATTATTTGACTCGTTAACATCTAAAGAATTATTAACGAGACTTTTGATGTTGAAAAAAATATAAAGTATAGTCCTTCAAGGTGGCATAGAAATTAAAAATTAGATTTTTTTTTACAGATAGTTATACATTATAAAGTGACCAACTATATTTATACAATATGTAAATTAAAATATAATTAAAATGACCAACTACAATAAAATAACCAACTATATTTACATATTGATATATCAATATTATATCAATATGTAAATTGATATAATATTTTAATCATTATAATATAGTTGGTCATTTTAATTTGTATAACTATCTGTCTCATTCTAAAAAAATTCAACTTTTAACTCTTATACCACCTTGGAGGATTATACTTTATATTAACTTTTTCAACATCAAAAGATCCGATAATAATTCTTTAGATGCTAATGAGTTAAACGATAATTTTTAATAAATTTTTAGAAATCGTTTATTGTTCCATTTTAAATTTATAAGTTTATAAAAATATAGATTTTTTGGAATTTAAACTAAAACACAAAAGTTGAATTTTTATTCTTATTCATTTTGATTTTTTTTATATTTTACTTAGATTCAAATGGAGGGTATTTTCTTATTGATATTTATGTTTTATAGTTAATATAGAATAAATAAACAATTAAATTTATTCGAATTACTATATATGTACTGTGCAATAGTAAATTGAATCAACTAGATTCGATTTAGTATCACAATAGCTAATTTGAATTATATGAATTCGATTTATATTTAAATGTAGTGCTCCATGTAACTTGGTACACGTTAATTTGATTTACTACTAAAATGTGTAAATCGAATTCAATAAATTCAATTTAGGGCAATTTACCATATTAAATAAATAAGCATCCAAATTTACCACAATACATATTTTGCAAAATGGATGCCGAAATGCATTTTTTTCATAAACTATGTAAACCGCGACAGGGATCTCGCAGTTTATGAATGCACGTAATCTGCTACAGGGGTGTCGCGGTTTATACTTTGTCAAATTCGCCTATATATACCACTCAAGATAGAGAGTGGGGCATTTAAGGTGAGTCATTTTCACACTTTCACAAATGGATAGTAAGGAGAGCTTGTTGGTTCTAGTCCACTGCTCTAGTAAAATTAAAAAAAAAGTAATAGGTATGGTGTGAAGTTCACTGATAAAGAATTGCTGAGCGTGTTTATCCGTTCGACAGATACTTTGTCATATCTAAAGAGGAACATATTGCAGATGGCAGAGTTGTGTAGGGTTAAGTTGGTGAAGAAGGTGTTCTACAAGATTCTGATGGCGGTCGTGTCAAGTGGTGTGCAGTATGAAACATTTTGTGATAGGGTCGGATGAAGACATGGAGGTCTTGTTTCATTGTCGGCGAAGTTTTCTGGAGGTGAGAATGCACGAGTTGTTTGCCAAGTTGGAAGACCGTGTTGACAGTTCAGGGGCTTCAGCGCCAAATCCCCAGTCGACGACGGTGGGGGATGCTTCTACTTTGATGCCTGTTGTTGCAGCCAGTTGTCTCTTAACTGCACATCCACTTGCTCTAGCACCGGCAGCTAGAACACCTGGTTTGATTACTGGTCTTGTTGGTAGTGGTGAGCCGGATCACGTTGAGAACGCGATGTGAAAAGATGATTCGGACGATGAGCCCAATCACATATCGGGGGATAGTAAGGAGGAGACTCCGAGGGCAGACAGTAGAGGCGCAGTTGGGATCAGGCCAACGGTTTTGCTAGGCGTTGGTCAAGGCGATAGAGCGCAACTTGAAAGATTTGAGGTGCTTCACGGTTACTCTGTTTGACCGACATCAGTCTGAGTATACTGTGGCTGAGACGACTCCTACCGGTAACTTTTCACTTGGAACGTATTGAGTTTCCCTCAGAGATCGCACTTGTGACTGCGGGTACATTCAAGCTCTCTATTACCCATGCTGCCATGCGATTGCATGCTGTGCTCAGTCCCGGTTAGACTGGGCTATGTACGTCCATGAGGTTTATACCATGAGTAAGGTGTTCAACGTATATCGGATGGAATTTTTGCCCCCTGTTCCAGAGGGATCTGTGGCCACCGTACGCCGGTCCTACTATCGTTCCTGATCCTAACATGAGACGTGCCAGAGAAGGGCGACCCAGGTCAACAAAAATCCGTAACACCATGGATGAGGCCGATACTAGTCGGCCAAAACGATGTGGGCTACATAGACGAACAGGACACACTCGCAGGACTTGCCCTCAGCGAGAATCCCCTCAGTGCCGAGGCATAGGTTTCATTAGGTCGTCATGATTAGCTTTTATTTTTCTTTTCTTATTTGTGTTCTTGTCCTGTTTTAGTTGTACTTACTGTTAAGTAAAATTGTACTTCCTGTTTTAATTGTACTTACTGTTCTTATTTCTAATTTTGTTGGTAATTCTATAAGTTTAAGAGACTAATTTCAACTAAATCAAATTACCAACCTATTTTGTGCCATACATAAAAAATGCAAACCAAAGTTTCTTCTAAAAACTCATCCTCCATGTAAAATGAACTAAGTCCACACTAAAACATAAACCGCTAGACTCCTGTAGCGGTTTATGCACGTTTGCAAAACACACATAAACTGCGATACCCCTACCGCGGATTATGTAATGTGTTGCTTTGAGCGTAAACCGCGATACCCCTGTAGCCGATTACGTGTATTTGTAAACCGCAGGACCCCTGTCGCGATTTACATAGTTTATGAAAAAAATACATTTCGACATCCATTTTGCAAGATGTGTATTGTGGTAAATTTGGATGCTTGTTTATTTAATATGGTAAATTTCCCTTTAATTTACATAGGTATATGCACGAAGACATTTAAATAACGTTTTTTATTTTGGATGATTCATGTAATATTGAGTTGTTTCTGGTTTATATAAGTATTTTACCCTTTATTTATTATGTGTATTAGGACACAAATTAAGTTTATAAAATTTAAAAAAAACTTTATTAAAAATATAAAATATTTAAATTTTTAATATATTTATTTTATATTTATTAAATAAAAATATTTAAATTTTTGTTACTAATGATAAGTTTGTTTTGTATCTTAAGACACATAAATCATATATTAGCTAAGTCCTGATATAAAACTAAAATTTTGACTCAAAATATTAGTTTATAAAAATTATTAGTCTTTTAACATTTTTGATGTCGTATTAAGGTGTTAAGCATCTCTAAATGATGCTGTTTTTTTCTCCTATAATGCTAAATTTTGTGTTCATTTTACAGTCAAACAATATTATTATTATTATTATTATTATTATTATTATTATTAATTATTATACCATGGCACATTAATTTTGTCACCCAAAGCAGTGGTACCAACAGTACATTAATTTCTGATACACATGGCTCAATAAATTAACACAGTGGTACCACCAAGGGCAAGTCCCATTGTAAATTTGTAATGGTTGAGGGCGCCGAGGTCTACACACCAAAAGATAAAACTATTCCCTGTGCATTCCCGATCCTTTTGTATAGAATATTATAATCCATTTCTCTTCACTCTTCAGCTCTGCCTTTCATGTACTCTCCTTATAACCTATTTATGTTTTCTTTTAATTTTTATTTAAAAAAAAAACAGTTGCTAAAAAGCTATGACAAAAAAAAACTGAAATCCTATAAAATAGACCATAAGTTTAATATTTTTTATCTAAATTTGCCTAGGTTATGTTTAATAAAAATGTTTTTTTATCAAAAAGAATAAAAAACTTAAAATAAACAAGTTAGTCTATTTAACCCAATAAACTTTATTGTCTA
>NC_029776.3:86726267-86736660 GCF_000817695.3 Arachis duranensis
AAATCGGTTATAGCAGAGGTGCAATCGAAGTTCAACTACACCGTTAGTTATCGGAAAGCATGGTTGGCTAAGCAAAAGGCAGTGGAAAAAATATTTGGAGGCTGGGAAGCATCGTACGAAGCCTTGCCTATATGGTTTGGGGCCATGTGTCATAAGGAGCCATCAGCTGTTGTTCATTTTGAGACTATGCCTGCATATCAAGGGGATGACTTGGTGGCTGACATTCGGGTATTGCATCGAGTCTTTTGGAGTTATTACCCCTGCATTAGAGCATTCAGACATTGTAAGCCAGTTGTCCAGGTGGATGGGACACACTTGTATGGAAAGTATAAGGGTTGTCTACTAGTGGCAGTTTCACAAGATGGCAACAACAATATCGTCCCAATTGCATTTGCTATTGTGGAGGGAGAGACCTCTGATGCATGGCATTTTTTCCTTAGTAACCTGCGTCAACATGTTGTAACTCGTGATGGTGTGGGTCTAATATCCGACAGGCACGAATCCATAAATGCAGCTGTGGAACGCAGTAACGGAGCGTGGTCACCTCCAAGACTGTGTCACAGCACATTCACCAATGGGAAGGTGAAACGTATGTGTGTCTGGGTGCCAACGTTCGACTAGAGCAAATTTTCTGAGGAAATTCAAGGCCCCGTACTTGCAGAAACTGGTCGTCAATTTAGGTAACGCTCAGTGTAGCTAATTAATTTAATAAAATATTTATGTTCAATAAGTCTGTTTACCTCTTTGTGTTTGTTTGTATCTTTTTATCATACAGGATACTCGAGGACGGTGCGGGAGTATGAAGTTCGCTACCAACGTTTACGAGAACGGGGCGAGGCCTACACTAACTGGTTAAATCGAATCCCCCGCGAACAGTACGCGTTGGCTTTTGATGGTGGGTATCGATGGGGTCATATGACGACGAATCTAGTGGAATGCATCAACTCAGTATTGAAGGGTGCTCGCAATCTACTCGTCACTGCCCTTGTGAAGGCAACATTTTACAGGCTTAACGAGTTGTTCACACGAAAAAGGGCGGAGGCGGAAGCCCGGATTAATGCTGGGCATGTGTTTTCTGAAGTTGTCACCTCGAAGTTGCATGCAAACCAACTTGCATCAGGAAACATACAGGTTAGTTGCTTTGACCGGCTGAATGAGGTATTTGAGGTGCGTGAGATGCCCAGTGGACTGGAGTTTGCAGTCGACCTACGAGGCCTTCGATGTGACTGTGGTGAGTTCCAGGTGGATAGAGTCCCCTGTCGACATGTGTTTGCATGTTGTGCCAACCAGCGACTGGACTGGCAACTGTATGTGCATGATGTGTATAAGATGGACCAAGTTCGGCGTGTGTACCGAGCAAGGTTTAGGCCACTAGGTAACCCGACTACATGGCCTGGCTACAATGGACCTCGGTTCATACCAAATCCATTCCTGAGACGAGTGACAAAAGGCCGACCCAGAATGACGCGCTTCTTGAATGAGATGGACACGCGTATGTTACGTCGGCCTAGGCGATGTACGCTTTGTGGAGCTGAAGGACACAGCCGTAGCAGATGCCGTCGGTCCGGTGGTGCAAATGCCGGCGGAGGTACTCAGTAGATTCACATTCTCATATGATAAGATATATGTAGCATTACTTAATATGACATGAGTTGTCCACCTTTGTTAAGAAATTATTTTATGTAACATGACCTGCTCTATGTAGTGATATAGATGTCAACAATCTAGTATTATTCTCCACTTGTTTCATTATATAATATGATATCAACTGTCGAAATGGCTTAATTTGATATGCCATTCCTAGTTATATATTCAAAATTTTGAAACACTAATACATAGTCGAGGACCTTAATACATAAATAAGTTCATTAATACTAAAATATTATGAACATACAAACTAATGTTACCACAGACCATTTCATTAATACATACTATCCAATGCATATAAAGTATTCTAAATATAATCCACATCATTAATTTACAAATAAGTTAATTACACCATAACTACTTTCTCGTTGTCCACTTCACGTCCTTGACAAAGTTCTTGCATTTTTTAGCGGCCTTTTTGAACATGGACGGAGTGTAGCGATTAGCGCTACGGCGTGGCAGATCAATCCTCAGATTGTAACATTTGGCTTTGTCATCCGGAGTGTCACAATGACCTGCATACAATATAATCAAAACAATTATAATTATGGTTTTAGGTAATCGAAACAAGAGAGATACCACATATCATTTAATCAAATCAGATGGAGAAACGAATAATGAACAACAAATGAGTCACTAGTAGAACATGTAAAGCAAAATATACAATAATATTACCATCATTACGCGATTCCTCATCGTCGTCGAACTCCTCTATATCGTCCTCCTCAGCATCATCCTCGTCATCCGGTTCATCTACTAGATACGCGTTGGCCTCTTCTTGGAGTGTGTTAGCATCTTCTTCAAGAGGTACCATGGAAACACGGTTAGGATTTTGACTATTAAGAACTCCGCGCCCACCTTCACTTCTACTAGAGTCAACAGACACAAATCCTCCAGAAGCAACCGATGAGGTATGGCATGGAAGCCTCGCATCCAACGAATACTTACCTGCCATGAAATTAGGCTGACTGCGATATTGTGAATGTCCAACATCTGCAGCCATGAACCCAAGCAATTGGCTAAAAGAACCTCCTTCTCCTGTTTCAAACTGCGGCATACCCCAATATTGTTGATGCATTGGATATGACGTGGTAAACTGTGTCTGAGGTACATACTGGCCTGAGGATTGAGGTTGATCTTGTGGAATCGGATTGGGAGGTGGTGGTGGCGGCGATAGCGGCTCCTGTTCCTGATTGTCATCATCCGCATCCTGGCTACCCTCTTCCATATCCTCATTGTCATCATTCTCTTCTACAACAAGGTTCGACAAATACAATCGGTCCTCAAATTTGGATCGGTACCAGTTCATGTAATACTCCAATGGATATTGTGAGGGCATTGGAACCTCAGAAAGAACGTGGTTATACCTGTTTGTCCACATCATTACCCAGTATGAATGAGTAGGCGCCGTGACCCAGTTAAGATTCTTAGGACCAGTCAGGACTTCTCCGTGCCCCTTGTCCAGATTCTGTTCCTGAGAAGGTACCCCCTGAACTAAATTGAATTGTCGCCTAATCCTATCGGTAGCATGCCACTCGATGCATTCGAATGAAACCAACGGCACTGTTGCGCTCCAAACAACCGACTGCATGTAGATTTCAGGAGGAATTATATTCGGATCCACGCGATCAACAGAATAAGCATACCACACAAACTGTCAATCATAAATGAAACTCATATTACAACCCACATCACAGTTACAATACCAATGCTTTGTCATATTTAGCTCAAATAGAAAATCTGAAAGTAATACATCTTTAAATGAAAACTAACCTGGCCTTCTTGAAGTTCATCAAAGGCCTTCCTAAAGTGACTTAGTGTCAGATATCTATATCGGCGGTCACCACGCTCCCAGTTACGCCACCTAATATGATATAATTAACTAGTGCAACTGAATTCTAATTATCAAGAAACGGATACATTGCAACATAATATTACCTGTTTGCTAGCGGAAAACTACGAGGCTCCCTAGGAAGAGGCGATAGATAAGGCAGTCGGATCCAAGCCCATCCGAGCAGAAGTGTCAGTGGACCATCGATTTCCTTACAGTTAAAGCGTGATGCCCTGCATAGTGCCCTGTAGAGGTGAGCTAAGCATGCTGATCCCCAGCTGTACTGAACAATACTCCCGAAATCACATAGCAATGGTAGAAACTTCCAGTGCACACCTGCCCCAGATTTATCCCCAAACAAGATCGTCCCGATAAGCAACATAATGTGGCACTTCACATACCTATGTATACTTATCTCATCAGTCAACTGTAAATTTTCTTTCAGATCACGCAGCCACGTCAGTTTTATACAGCATCCTCGACACTCGTCCTTAGACGGTGCAACTCCAAATTGATCCAAACACTCAGCCTGTAACGCTTCGACACTACTCATTGCCATCCCCGTTACTGGAAGACCATCCGTCGGAAGACCAAGAATTAAAGCCACGTCTTCAAGAGTTACGGCACATTCACCAATGGGAAGGTGGAACGTGTGTGTATCTGGGTGCCACCGTTTGATTAGAGCGTTCACAAGTGCTTTCTGGCACTGTACTACACCAATTTGCGATGCATGATAAAACCCAGTAACTCGTAAATACTCCTCAACCCTATTGTCGTACCGATCAGGAGGAAGTGGATGGTTACACGTCAACATTCTTAATTCCTACAAAAAAAGATCACAAATTATCAGTCAACTAATTAACCAATTCTAACTCACTACTTGGCGACAAGAAATTAATTAGAAGAACAAATCATTAACAAAAATTGCACAACTAACTCAACAACATATATTAGTTGAGGCCACAGAACATTCATACATTATTTGACTAAGTCAAAGTAAAACAAATACTTACAAGAAATATTTCACTAATCCTTGAAATTTCTCAAAACTAACTCTTAATGACATCAACTAATAAATACATTCCTAATCAATTCACAAAAATATGACAACATTAGATATGCTGGATATTTATTTATTTGCAGTAGAGTCTAGTTTTTCTAACATATAACACTATAATTTGTATTTTTAAGTATCTACTAACTACTACTTAAGTAAAGTTAAACACATATATATAAATTCCAAAAAAATACTAATAATCATTCTCATTATATTTCTAAATTCACATTCTAATAACAGTTATGAATAATTAATTTTCTACCAATTATGATTATTATTAGCGAAATCAAACTAAATATCTATTAAAAAATAATAGTAACCATAGATTTTTTATTCTCACATTCAATTAGTAAATATATTAAAAACATTTAAACAATTTAAAAAAAAACTGTCTGTTTTACATAAATAAATTCTAACTACATTATATTTTCTGATTCCATGTAAGAATAATAAAAATTCAGACCATAACAATAATAATTTTAAAAATTAAATAATAACAAAATTTCGGAAAAAAATTAAAAAAAAATTTAAAAAATAGTTCTAACCGTTCTATGTATATTTCTAAGTTCAGATCCTAATAACAATAAGAACAACTAAATTGTAACAACAATATTTATAATTATAAAAATTTAACAAAATATTAAATAAACTTACATAATCAGAATGGCTGAGATAGTGTCTAATATGAAGCTCAGAGCGATCAACATCTTTGGTTTTATATTTTTTCGACATTTTCTTTATTTCTTCAACAAACACAGCCACTATCAGAGGAATGAAGAAGAAGAATGGAGTTTGGAGGTTGGGAGTGAAGACTGATAGTGAGATATCGGATGCTGGGAGTCTCACTACATGCATATGTTGGTAATCAGGGCACCGCCTTGGGGAGTGAGGGTTGCACGACGCGTGTCTAGAGAGCCCACAAAACGGACCATCCGTCTTGAGTCATACATATCGCAGGGTCCGCTTTGTTCAGCTCTCACATGTCGCAGGGTCCGTGTTGTTGACGAGCAGCATGTCGCATGGTGCGAGTTGCTTGCACCAACACCCACGGTCCGATTTCTATGTAACCTGACACCACTCCTTTGTGCATCACCCCTCCTTCCCATAACGTGGTTCAACACCACCCTTCCATCCATATAGAAATTAAAAACCGTATTTTTTAGTCGGATATGACAAGAATTTATTATTAATTAATAAATTACTATATACATAAAATAAAATTTAATTCTTTAATACTTATTTAAATAAAAGTAATTATTAGACGGACACCATTTTGGTTTCGAACTTAAATAGTTACTTAGATCTTTTATTAAATGTTTTAAAATAGTTTGTTTTTTTTTTTTCAAGGAGATTAAACCGACCCGACTTGGAAACAACCAAACCCACGGTTCAAACAGTACCCCTTCTCTCTCGCTACGCTCCGAAGAACCAAAACAAGCTTAGAGACTCAGCAACAATACTGATTGACACACTACTTCTACGATGAGGCTTCGTCAGTCGGGAGGAAGGAAGCTCCGCCGGTGATGCTGCAGAGAGGACGCTAACCACCCCAGGGCCAAGCTTCTCCGCCTCGCACGGAACGCACGGCTAAGATCTGGGATTTCGCGGATTCAAAGCCCACGAACAGCGACGGGTACCGCAGCGGAACTGGGATATTGCGGCGAGGCTGGGTTGCGGCGCTCCTGCAGCTACGCCGGCGAGAAGAAACTGCAAGCGTCGCTGCAGATTGGAGCTGCTACCTTCTCTGGGTTCCAAAGGCACAGAAGCCCAATTTTTCCTCCCGTAAAATTTTTCCAATTTGAGGTGGTATATTGATGGGCACTGGGTAGTTGGGGCTAATTTGATCTTGCATTTTATTTTTGGTCATGATTTGATCTTGATTTTAAAATAGTTACTTAATATTTTTTTTGGGTCATGGCCGGGCCAGTTACTTAATTCTTTGGATGAAGGGTACAGTTTGACCCATTCTGAGACAAGTTGGTCTTGATGGGCCTTCATGTATTTACACAGGCCCATTTAGAGTGAAGTTACCTGGTAAGTGCGACAGTAACAACAAGGTGAGCGAGCAGACTGAGGTGAGGAGAGAGAAGAGAAGAGAAGAGAAGAGAAGAGAGAGAAAGCCCGAAATCGAAGTTAAGCGAAAATGGCTGGAGGAATGGAAGCACACAAGAACAAGCACATAGAGGATTGGGGCGCCGCTAGGGAGAATCTCGAGTTCAATTTCCGCTGGACCCGCCGCAATTTCGCTCTCGTCGGAATCTTCGGCATCGCCATTCCCATCCTCGTCTACAAAGGCATCGTCCGTGAATTCGTAAGTTCCTTATTTTTTCGTCATTCAATCCAGTCGATTCTTCATCGTTTTGTTGATTTTCCTGATAGATCTCCCTAGAATCCCCTTCAAATTTTGCTCATTATTGTCTGTTAAGACGTTTTGATGACAGAAATGTTGAAGTGTGTTTTGTTAGGGTTCATGATCCCTGACTGACATTCAATCATTTGGTCAAGAATCTTACACTATTTGTGATTGGATGATAGGGCAAAATATTTTATGCTTACTGCGTGTTGAAGTTATTATCGAGATAAGTTAATGCCTCCTTAGGATCTAACTTTGTGCTTAGAAGAATTATGGATATGGTTTGTGTGGTTGCAGGGATGATTACTCTGTTATCGCAATGTGTGAACTTTAGTTGGTTAATTTGCAAGGTACTTGAGGAATTGGGGATTTTATTCTAGCTTTAGGTTTAGGAAGGGGTTAGATTGAGGAAACTTGACTTCATAAATGGCTTTGTACAACTGCATTTCGAGGATTTAGAATCTGACTAATGTGCAAGCGTTGCTTGGGATTGAGTGTTTTGGATGAGAATTGACTTGAATTGGTTTCCTTCCCCTTCTTTTGTTTTTATATTTTAGTGTGGGTGTAATGTCAGCAACTTAGCATAGCTGCGTAGGATTTTTATCATTATTGGATTTAGGGTGAATATGGGTGTTTGGGCAATACTTAATACTTAATAGTGAGTAAATGAGTTTCAGCCTTGCTGAAGCGGATGGAAAATTGTGTATTAAGAATTTAAGATATGAAGTTTTGGTTTCACTGTTTCTAAATTGTGATGTTGAAGTTTGAGATGCAAATTTTGGTGCTTGGTAGTTGGTATCATAAAGCTAAACTGAAAAATAAAAAAGATAACAAAAAAAAAGGAGAAATGTTCTTAGCATTAGTCGTCATGGGTTTGACAGAACCAATTGATTTCTGTTATTGGATTCTTGTCCTTTGGCCTTAATGCTTGGTTTACGTGTTTGATTCTTCTGTTGTAAATTTGTAATGCATATTAATTTTAGGACACATACCGTGTGACTGGTAACTTTGTACATATCATGTACGATATCCGTTGCATTTAAGTGGATCAATTTTTCATGCTTACAGCATATGCAAGATGAAGATAACGGCAGACCGTACAGGAAGTTCATGTGAAAATGTGGACGATGCTTCGAAATAATTTGAGGGTTTTAAATGTTAGACCTTAATGAGGCTACAGCATATGCTTTTTATATAACTCGTAAAGGGTTGTGGTAAATACTGTAGACCAATCAAACTATTTTATGTTTGGCTGTTTTAATTGAGATTCGTGTTACGTTGTTAACTTGTTAATGTGGTTGAAAATCAATAAAATCTATTTTCAACGAAAAAAGGCACTTGATAAAAGGGCTTTGTACCATATTTGTTGTAGGTCAAATGCGATGATATTGGACTAAAAAGTTTAGATCATTGTTTGGATATTCAGTTACGGATGAGTCTTGATTCTTGTAGGACGTTTTTCATTGCTTGGAAAAGGGCATAGTTGTTGGCCTGTTCATAATTTTGGCTATGAAAAGTAATATAGTTTTTGCTTCATTCTTATGTTGCCATACCCCAAATACTAATGTAATAAGCAGGAGGATCGGAATCAACAAAAAAACTTTTCTTTAGCCATTGAAAATTTTCTGCGGCCAAGTGATGCATGCAACTTCTATACAAGGGTTAGTGTTATCACAAAACCCAAAATTTGTTATACAATAAGAATTCCATTTAAAAGATTTATCGTCTGGTTAAGATTTAATATTTCAATAGAAATGGCTAAGATTATTTTTATTGAATTTTTTTAAACAATACAAAAGATTTGATTCAATTTTGATCGATATATCTCAGTATACTTTGTGATATACTTGTCGCTCTAATCGATTTAATTTCGACAAATTGTTAATGAAAAAGATTTTCAAATAAATATTAATTATTTATCTCAATATTAGGTTAGTTAAGTGGTAGATAAATTTATTTTCTTCTTAATGCTACCTTATTTGAGTCTTTCTGAAGACAATTTCCGCGTTAGAAGAAGTTTTGTATTTAATCAAGTTGGTTCAAACTCAACAAAAATCACTTTTATGTTTTATCACATCAGTGTGTATACACGCACGTTTCAATAATGCAAAATATATCCTTCTTCGTCTTTGTCTTTGCATTCTTTTTTCTTCGTACTCTTACTCCTTTGCTTTTTTCCTTCTTCGTCTTCGCATTCTTCCTCCTTTTTCGCCTTCTTTCTTCTTCTTCGCTTTCCTCTTTTTTCGCGTGTTTTTTCTCAATCATCATTCTTTTATTACTGTTGTTGTTGCATTTTTTCCCTCTTTTTAATTGAAGTTCATTTAGATCCAGAAATGAATTCAATGTGTTTTTGTTAATGATTGAGCCTTTTTGACTGCTTGTTTAAAATTGAACTAATTTCGGTTCATTTGTGAATTAATTGAAATTCACTTGATGCTACTGATAAGTATTGACCAAATTTTTTATTCCTTAAATAATTTTGGTTTATTTCTTAATTTAATTGAGGTTCATTTAGATCCATAAATAAATTGAATATATTTTTGTTGATAATTGAGTCTTTTTGACTGCTTGTTCAAAACTGAAACAATTGAATGGAATGGAGTGGAATCTAATATAATTGAATTATTTGCTAAAAAATTTGGTTAATACTTATCAGCAGCATCAAGTGAACCTCAATTAGTATCCAAATGAACCAAAATAAACTAAAAAATAAACCAAAATTATTTAATGATGGCATCAGAGAAAGATAACGAATAAAGATATTTGCAAAATGTTGGTGTTATTGGTGACGACGATAACGAAAGAGAAAGATAACGAAAAAGGAAAAGGAGGAGGAGGAAGAGGAGGAGGGAAGAAGAAGAATCTGAGTGCGCAAATTTGGAAGAAGAAGAAGTAATTTGCCCTTTAAATACGTTAAAAGTGGGAAATTGTTTATGTTTAAAAGTCAGTTATGTAAATGGCGCATGGATGTAGAAGAGGTTATAACAGTTTGATTGGATTTGGTTAATGAAATTATTTAAATGCAGAACATTATTGATTCTTCAAATCAAATTAGTTATAAATGTTTTATACAAATTTTATTTAGGGGTGGTAACAAATAGAGTATAATAAGATTTAAATTCTATCTTAATTTTATTTGTATTTTAAATATCTCAACTCAATTGTTGATTCTTAAAAATAAATTTATTTTTATTCAAATACAATATTTAGTCTTTTTATATTTTATAATATCAAATATTATTTATGTATTATTAGCAAATTAAATTTAATTTAGTATCTTGGTAACACTAAATAATTTTTGAAAAAAACAACGAATTATGAACATACATATTATATATTAAAAATACGGGTTGGACGAACATAATTGGCCTAACATTCGAATCCTATCCAGTAACTGCGGAGTAGATTACGAACCCATTCTGATCGAATTGCAGCAGGTTGGATATCCGCATATGCGAGAAATGTTGCCAGCTTGACATTGAGTTACGCTTTCAAGGTGCAATTC
>NC_029776.3:86736716-86766951 GCF_000817695.3 Arachis duranensis
ATTGAACATTTATTAACTGCTATAAGAATGTGTATTACACGTATACTTGCATTATTATGGGGATGTTTAGTGTATCTAGATTTCTAAAAGTAGTTTGGCATCTAATTCTTTTATGGTATATTCTTATGTTCATGCCCCCCACATCTTTTAATTTGTCCACTAAATGCAAATGATGGTAGCCAAGATCACTTTCGTTTTTTTAGTAATTTACGTACAATGTAATAGGTACTATAGTATTATTATTATTATTATTATTATTATTATTATTATTATTATTATTATTATTCCCAACATACGGCAACTTGGTTCTTGTTGCTTTTCTACATGTTTTGATTTTTTTTTTCTTTTTTCCAGTACAATAATTGTTAGATATAACACCTAAATTTGCATTTGCAACATCACATAGACTGGAAAAGCAATAGCAGATGTAACCTCGAACTCACCCTTTTGAATTACATAGATAATGATGTTTTAACTTTTAATACTCGCACACTAAGATTTCAACTTGTATAACTTGTTGGCACGAATGGATTTTATACAAATATCTAATTATAAATTAGTAGCCTAGTAAAGATATTTGCCTTATTTTATGAAATCGCTTCTTTAAAAAAATTAAATTAATAGTAGAAATCACATAAATAATTATTATATCTCTAAAACACCTCTTCAAATCAAGTTATAGTTATCAGAATTAAATTGGTGATTAAATCGATTGAATTATTGGTTTATTGGTTTATTAGTTCAATCAATAAGTCTTTAGTTGAATCGATAAAATCAATTTCATGTAAATAAAAAATATAAAATAGTCAAAAATTTAAAATTAAAATTTTAAATACATATCTTTATTAATATTTTATGAAGAATAAAGTCTCAAGTTCTAAAAATAACTAATATAAAAAAACATAAAATTTGTTAATACTACTATAATAGTATCTTAATTTGACACAATAAGAGTAACAATTAATTCACAAAACCTATCATCTAACTATAATATCAGTAGATTTTAACACTAACATCAAAACAAATAAACTTAATTACAATACTAACATTGAAATAGATCAGGCAGATTAATAAATATTTAGTGAAATTTATATTTATGTTAATAATGGTATATAATCAAAATATAATTAATTCAAAAATTATGTAATTGAATGTATACTATATAATTAGCATTTGTCACCTATAAGAATAAGAAGCATGATGACTGAGTGGCAATTGAGAGGTGCTGTAACTAGGGATGGAAATAGGCCAGGCTGCAGGATAGGAAATAGGCACAGGCTCAACCTATTAAAAAAGCCTATCTTTAAAAGGCCAGGTCTAGACTTTTGAAATAGCTTATTGTGCTTGTCAGGCCAGCCTGAGCCTGCAAATATATGTAGAGAGTTTTATTATACTAGTAAAAATGCTATTAAAAGAATTTGAACTTGGGTCTTCTATCTTAGATTAATACTTTTATCCACTCAGCCATTTGTCTCTTTAATTATATATGTGTATTTTGTATTAATATTATTCATAAATTTATTATTTTATATTTTATAATTTTAAAAATTAAATTATATATTAAAATTAATTATTATTAAAAAAAAAAACAGGCCTATTGACAGGCTTCAGGTCAGGCCAGATTTAACAACAGGTCAGGCTCAGTACTCATTAAAAAGCCTATACCAGACTACAGGCCAGGCTAAGATCAATATACTCTATTACAGGCCTGGCCTGTTTCCACCCCTAGCTGCAACTCAAAGGTTCCTAGTTTGAACTATCGGTTCTCGTTGATTTTGACTGGTTTATTCTAGTTCTTACCCGTTTATAACGGTTCTCTTTCTTAAACGGTATAAGGAGTAAACCGAACTGGCTTTGAGTTTTATTCACCGGTTGTCAAATCGATCGATCCGGTTTGATTTTTATAACTATACTTCAAGCAAGAATCTCTTTTAAATTTGTTTGAATTTTTGTATAGACTTTTTTTGTTTTATTTTTATTTTTTGTCTTATATTATTTTTTTCTTTTGAGGTTCAACACAGATTGAACTTTAGACATTCTGAAACCATATCATAAAATTATTTCTTACAAAAATTTAAATTGATAAAAAGAGGCACATGAATAATTATATCTCTAACCCCTTTAATATTTATTGCAAGTCTTAAAAATTTTACAACAAAAATATCTAATTAAATAATTTTCAAAAATTTGTTTACACAAGTCAATATATAAAATAACTAATCTCCCATTATAATGATGAATTTTAATTTTATTATTAAATCACTATTATTATTTAATTTATAAGCTCAAATTCAACATATATAACAGATTAATTTTATAAAATTATGCCTTTTTTATATGAATCTAATCCAGGTTTATATTAATAATCTTGAATATTTGAAAATAAAATTTACTTATTATCTATAAAAAATATTATATAAACACTAAAAAATAATTATATATATATATATTTAATGTGAATTTTATATAGTAATCAATTTTTTTTAATGTCATACAATTGAAATTCAACTAAACCACAATAATTTCGGTAGAGGTGGTAAATTACCCAAACACACGGATATCCGGTCTGTCACTATCTGATTGAGGCAAATAACTATCTGACTCCAGTGTGGAGTGGGTTTTTGGCAGGACGGAATCTTGAAAAAGATAGTACAAGGTTGAATTTAAAAATTACATGCTCTTATCTGTCCCATAATATATTTAATATACAAACATATTAATAAAATTATTAATAATATTATTTGATATTATATTATTATTAAATTTTAAATATAATTTATGTTACGTATATAATGATGGTTATATAAATTTTAAAATTAATTAATTTATTAAATTTTAATAATTAATAGAAATGAACAGAAATAGAATAGACATCCCTAAAAATAAGTTAGGGTATTGTTCCCTGTGTGAATGTGGATATTCTGAGGTATAGCTCGTCTTGATGTCGCTCGAGCTAGTTTTTCTTGGAATAGGAGTGTGGAACGTCATCTTCCAGTAAGAGAGGCGGCGTTGGGTACCTGCAAAGGGACTCCAATGCTCAAGTAAGTAAGAGTGTGTGAGTCAGAGTGAAACGGGATGAATTGCATACCTGTGACTGAATGAGTCACCTGCATATATTGAATTACTTTCAGGCCGTTATTTATATTTCTGTTACTGGTTTTGATGGGGTCTTTTGTTGGTGGTCTGATATTTGGGGTTCTAGTGGTTTGAGTGTGGAGAGATTTGCGTGAAAGTTATCTTATCTTGCTGATTCTGATTCCGAGGTTGTTGGTGTAGGCCTATTTTAGGGTAACGGTTCATAGCCCCCAAGGTCGACTTGTTTGAGAAGTCGAGTTATAAATAGCTTAAGCTTATTCGGAGTGTAGCTCGGAATCAGGATCAGTAGAAGCCCCCAAGCTCAACGAGTTTATTGGTGGCTTTGAAACTGGGTGACCTTTGCGTTACAAGTTTCCGAGGTATAGACAGATCGAGCTTTGTTTAGGTATTCCACAGAATTGGAATGGTAGAGCCCCCGTAGTTCGGCTTAGTTTATCTGAGGCTTTAAAAGTTGGGAAAATTTTGTGTTTTGGCGGTTGATTTGAAAGTGATATATATTTTGATTTTGAATTAAATGTTTTGGAAAAGGGAGAATAGACATTTGATATGACTCATGTAGTTAATGGGCATTGGGAACCGAAACCGTTGTTTTTTCTGTCCACTAATTTTGTGTTTCATATTTGATAAACGGTTCTGATTTTGTTGGGGTTTCGGAGGGTCGTGTGTATAGTGAGCTTGAAAAAATTTGGACTTTTGTTTGCTCAAGTTTTTGAATGATTTGCTGAAGAAGAGTAAGAAAGGTTAGTTATTCTCACTTATCTTCCTTTCGTCTTTCTGCTTTCGTTGCGTCTTTTGTGATGGAGAAAGGGAAAAAGGTTGTGGTTAGGGAAAATGTTAGGGGTCGAGGTAAGAGGGGAATTGCTGATGAGAAGGATAAAATTGTTGAGGAAGTTTGGGTCTGGGATCCTAATGATCCTTTTGCATTGGTGGCTGAGTCGGTGAAAGAGTATGCTTCTATTTTTGACGATGATCGAAGTGTGTGTCAGTTAGGTTTGACATCTTCATGGGTTAGGGAAGGTGGTGATATTAGTCTTAAGTTTTTGCCTTGTAATGCTGATGATCGCGTGTTCCACCGTGGTGAACGGTTTGAGTTTTTCTTTGTGTATAGTTGTATTTTTGTGGACCTTGGGGTTAAGTTTCCTTTTATTGAGTTTGAACGAGGGGTTCTGGTGTAGCTTAAGTGTACGCCCTCTCAATTGCACCCAAATTTATGGGCTTTTGTTAGGGCTTATGAGGTGCTGATGGAGTATCTTGAATCTGAACCGTCGCTGGAGGTATTTTTCGCTCTCTTCCAGTGTAAAGGTGTGAAAAAAGAGGGGTGGTTGAATCTGGCGAGAGTCCTTGGCCGAACCATTTTTAGTTTATATAAGTCATCTTATAAAGGTTTTAAGTCGATGTTTCTGAAGGTTAGTGTTGCCGAGGGCAAGTTTCCTTGGTATGTTGATAAATGTTTGCTGGAGAAGTTTCCACTCTTTTGGGTTCCGAGGCCTAGGCAGATATTAGGTATGGATAGGATAGAGTATAAAAATGAGATGATTGTTGAGTTCTTGGTCAATCATATATCCTCGTCTTCTTTGTTATCTGTTATGGATCTTCTTGAGCTTGAATCGAATAAGGATGTGTTGGCTGAGTATATAGGTAATAGTTATATGTGTATGATGTATTTTTGGCTATTTATGGTATTTGATATTGATTATGTTTATTGCAGTGGAAAAAGCTCCGAAGGTGACCTCAAGTGGTTTGTGAGCATTTTTTCGTACCAAGAATGTAGAGAAACAAGGGTCAAGTAGTCATACTTCGGCTGAAAAGGGTGTGGAGGTGGATCAGCCGTCGCTGGCTAAGAAAGTGAGTTATAAAAGAAAAAGGGGAGAAGGTAGAAAGGAGAAGTTGGTGGGAGTGTCCGAGGATAAGGTCGGTGGGAAAGAAGTGAATTTAGAGCAAGTGAAGAGTTTTATGAACAACCAGAAAATTCTTCATGGGTACAAGGGTGATGAGGACCTGACCTCGTTATGGAGTCAACGCTTCCCCTTTTCTATTGTTGCTGATGAACATGCTCAAAGTCCCTCCGATGTGAAGCTTATACATGACGTTGGTGATATTGGTATCTTGCAATATCTGCAGGTGTATCCTATTATGACTGTGATCTTTGTTCTTGTTCTGTTTTCTCAAGTTTTGTGTTTTTTCTGGTGATGGGAGCTTGGCTGATGTGTATTGGCCAAACTCAAGAACTTAGGCATGCTCGAAACTCCTTTGATAAGGCATCTATGACTCAATTGATGCAGGATAATCTGAAAAAATCAAACAAGCTCCGTGATGCTCTGGACTTGGTGAATTCTCCGCAAGAGAAATTGAAGACCTCTGAAAGTGCTGAAAAGATTTTCAAAGAAGAAAATGCTGCTCTTGAGACCAGATTGGTGGTGCTTGTTCCGGAAAAGAAACAAATAGAAACTGAAAGAGAGGACCACAGCCTTGAGATGTTTGCTGCCGATTTTGAGAGAGTAGTGGAGCAAGCCAAGCTTTTGGCTTCTGAGGTAGACTTGTCTGCAATGGACCCTTGCAAAGTTGTTGTGGATGATCATCTTGTAGAGGATGATGATGATGATGATGATGGGGAGGAGCAAGGTGAGAACCTAGATGCTCAATAATTGTTTGCAATAGCTTAGGATGTATGTTCTTTCCTTGTCATTTATTTGGGGATTTTAGGTGTATAATCAAAAACCTATTTTTTGATATGTTTGGCTTGTAGTCATTGGATTCTGGCTTAAAGCCAAAAAACACTATTTTGAGGTATTTGCTGTTTATTGGCGGACTTAGCCAAAAATATTTGCTATTGTTAAAAGTTTGCTGCATGTTAATGCATGTTTTGGTAAGTTCTGTGACTTTTCGATATGGAAACCTGGCTGGGTACTCATCGCTTGAGTTTACGAATATGCTATTTAAGATGCTTAGCCGAATGAGATAGATAAATGAAGTAAAGTATAGTTATTGTATTATAATTTTAGTGATTGAAAAAGTGCGGGGTGGCGTGCCTCATTAAAACCTCTCCAGTAAAACCCAATTTAGGGACAAAATTTGGTAGTAGGAAAAAGAGTGCATCACCATGTCCAACTTATAGACTAACTATAGTACATTCTTAAAGAAGAAATGTTCCAATTGTTCGGTAGTTTAGTTTCGTCTAATGTTTGAATCTTGTTTGCTCCCTTGCCGATGACTTTGTATATTTGGAATGGGCCCTCCCAGTTAGCGCTTAGCTTGCTGTGTCCTGGTGGCTTTTGTAAATCCTCTATTCTTCTGAGGACGAGGTTGCCTTCTCAGAGTATCCTTGGTTTGAGTTTCTTGTTGTATTTCCGAGCTATAGCTCGCTTAGCGCCGAGTTGTTGTAATGTTGACTTGTTTCGGTTTTCTTCGATGAGGTCAAGCTCAGTTCTTCTATTTTCAATGTTGTCGCTTTCGTTAATGTTTGTGGTTCTGGGAGTTTGTAGAGAGATTTTGACAGGTAGCATGGCATCACATCCGTATACTAACCTGAAAGGGGTTTCCTTTGTTGATGATTGTTTCGTTGTGTTGTAGCTCCATAGTACTTCTGGAATAAGCTCGGCCCATTCTCCTTTGGAATCTTCGAGTTTCTTTCTGAGGCACTGTAAAATGATCTTATTAGCAGCCTCAGCTAGTCCGTTAGTTTGCGGGTGTTCTACAGATGAGAACTGTCGAACTATTTTGAAATTTTGCAAGAAGATTGTGAATTTTTTATCTATAATCTACCATTATCAGTTATAATGGATTGAGGAATACCAAATCGGCAGAGTATGTGTTTCCATATGAAAGAGATCATTTTTCGGAAGTTATTTTTGCCAACGGTATTGCTTCTATCCATTTTGTAAAATAGTCAATGGCAACAATTAAGAACTTAACCTGGCCTGGTGCTGGCAGAAAGGGTTCAAGGATGTCCAGCCCCCATTTGTTAAAGGGCCAGCTTATCTCTGACGAATGCAACTACTCGGCTGAGTTGTGGATAATTGGTACATGTCTTTGACAATGGTCGCAGTGTTGGACCTTGTACATGCAGTCTTGTTGTAACGTCGGCCAATAGTAACAAGCTCAGAGGATTTTAGAAGCTAGACTTCATCCTCTTATGTGTGTTCCACAAATGCCTTCGTGAACTTCGTCCACTGCTAACTTAGCGTCTGCCGTGTTTAGGCATTTAAGGAGAGGTCTCGCGAAGCCTCGCTTGTATAGCTCGGAACCTAACAGCGTGTAGAAACCTGCTCTTCTTTTGAATTTTATTTCATTGTGGATGTCGTTAGGTATGTCACCTGTTTGTTGGTAACGTAAAAGAGGCGTTTGCCAGTCTTCTTCCTGTGAGATGCTGAAAATTGTTGTTAGCATAACACTAGGTTCATCAAGCGTTAGTTAAGATAATATAGGTGTTTTAGTTTGCCTTCTGGATGTTGCTAATTTTGAAAGGATGTCTGCTCTATCATTTTGCTCCCGAGGTATATGAGATTTTTCAAATTTTTTGAAACCGTTGACGAGATTATTAACAATAGCATTATATTTTTCCAACAGTGGATCTTTTACCTGGAAGTTACCTGTTACCTGTTGTACCACAAGTAAGGAGTCACACTTGACTCGCAATTGTGTTACGCCTATTGTATGGGCTAGTTTCACTCCTGCTATGAGTGCTTCATACTCAGCTTGATTGTTGCTTGCGTGGAAAGTGAATTGTAGAGATTATTCCAAAGTTGTGTCGTGTTCGTCCTCAAGTAGGATTCCTGCCCCTGAGCCTTTGTTGTTTGAGGCTCCATCGACGTATAGTGTCCAAGTATTTGAGGTCAGATTAGGCTCGTCAGCCGTGAACTTTGCCACGAAGTCTGCGAGTGCTTGGGGCTTCAAGGCTCCTCGCAATTGGTATTGGATGTCATACTCAGATAGTTCAATTGACCATTTGATTAACCTTCCAGCAAGTTCTGGGTTTGTCAAAACTTGCCGGAGGGGTTGTTTTATTCTGACAATGATGGTATAACTCTGAAAGTAATGTCGTAGTCATCTGACCGTTGTTACTAAGGCCAGGGCAAGCTTTTCTAGCTTTGGTTATCTAACCTCGGTGTGTTGGAGGAATTTGCTGACGAAGCATATTGGTTGTTGTTATTTTCCTATTTCTGTTACCAAGACAGAACTGATGGCATGATTAGTAACATATAAATATAGGAACAACGGTTTACCTGACTCTGGTGTTTGAAGTATGGGTGGCTCTGATAGTATTGTTTTGAGCTCGGTGAATGCTTCTTCGCATTCCTTTGTCCATTCAAATATTTCTTGTTTTCTCAGGGTCTTGAAAAAGTGACGTGACCGGTGAGCTGTACATGATAAAAGCCTGGATAATGCTGCTAACCGACCAGTTAATTGTTGAACCTCTTTGACTATTTTTGGGCTTCTCATGTTTAGGACTGCTTGGAATTTTTCAGGGTTGGCCTTAATACCTCGGCAGGTGAGCATAAAGTCGAGAAATTTTCCACCTTGCACTCCAAAGGTGCATTTCTTGGGATTGAGTTTCATGTTGTACATTCGGAGTTGTTGGAATATTTCTTTTAAGTCCTTGATGTGGTTTGCTGCATGTGGTGTCTTTGCCACCATGTCATCGACGTGGACTTCTATGTTTCAGCCGATTTGGTTTGAGAAGACTTTGTCCATGAGTCTTTGGTATGTAGCACCTGCATTTTTGAGCTCGAATGACATAACCTTATAACAAAAATTTTCATTTTCAGTAATAAAAGCTGTCTTATCTTAGTCAACCGAATACATTAGTATTTGGTTATAACCAGAATAGGCATCCATAAAACTTAAACACTGGAAACCGAAAGAACTGTCAACCAGTTTGTCAATGCATGTGAGGGGGTATGTGTCCTTTGGACATGCCTTATTGAGGTTTGTGTAGTCCACACACATCCTCCACTTACCGTTATTCTTTCTTACTGTTACCACATTGGCTAACCATGTGGAGTATCTAAGCTCCTTGATGAAGCCAGCGTTGAGAAGCTTTTAGGTTTCCTCTAAGGAGGCTATCCTTTTATCTGTGCCGAGGTGTATTTTCTTATGGGCTATAAGTCGGATTGATGGATTGACTGCTAACTTGTGACAGATGATGTTAGGGTCTTTCCCTGGCATGTCTGCTGGAGTCCACGCAAATAGATCGACATGTTGTATTAGTAGCTCGGCCAGTTGTTCTCGATCTTCATTTTTCAGTGCATTGCCAAGGTATGTATATTTGCCATCTTCTGTCGTCAGTTGAACTTTTGTGAGGTCATCTGTAGGCATCGGTCGTTCTTGATGGTTGGTTCGAGGGTCTAAGTCGGCCAGAGGGGCTAATTGTTCCGAATTGTATACTGTTTGGACATACTGCTGCTCGGGTTGTCTTGAGTATTCATTCTTCAGGCTGGCGTTATAGCACTGCCTGGCTTCCCTTTGGTCTCCATGGATTGTTACTACTTTGTTATCCTACGAGAGAAACTTGACACACAAATGCATAGTGGAAATAATAGCGTTGAATGCATTCAAAGAGGGTCTACCTAGGATTATATTGTAAGGACTTTTGCAATCAACTACAGATATTGGATGTCAATGGTTCTATGTTTAGGATAATATCCTAGTGTGGTTTGTAACCATATGTAACCTCGAATAGAGACTCGCTCACCTGAGAAACCTACCAGCTCTCCAGAAGATGGTTGCAGGGCTTTGTCGCTTAACTTCATTTTCTGAAATATTGGGTAGAATAGTACATATGTGCTGCTCCCTGGGTCCATAAGAATTTTCTTGACCAATGGCTCTCCGACCTGCGCAGAGATAACTACGGGGTCGTCAAGGTTGCAGTCGGTTTCCTTATAGTCATTGGGCAGAAAAGAGATCTCTGGTTTGTCTGGGTTGATAGGTTGAGATGAGGTTGATGCTGTCATAGTCATCATAGCTAGGTACGATCATTTTCTCGGCGAGTTTGTACACCCTCCACCTACAAAACTGCCAGAAATGCAATTTATTATTTTGTGAGGTGGACTAATATCATCATCTACCTTTTTTCCTTTGTCTCGGAGTTCGTCAGTTGTTTTAGAATGTTGGCCGAGGTCTTCTGTGTTTCGCTTTCATCTGATGCTATCGATATATTTGTCCAATAGTCCTTGGTGGGCCAGCTTTTCGAGGACATCTTTTGCTATTACACAGTCATCCGTGGTATGTCCATATTTCTGATGGAAGGCGCAGTATTTAGATTTGTCTACATATCGCTGGTTTTGGTATGTGCCAGCCCTGTTTGGAGGCTTGATGAGTTTTGAATGCAGAATGTCTTTGATAATGTATTTTATTTTGGTATTAAGGGGGTGTAGCTGTCGAATTTGGGTGTCAGCCTGAGCGACTTTTGGTCTGTTCTACTGTTTGGATGCTTGTTTTGCCTTTCATCCTCTCTGCTTGAGGTGGGCTTTTCTGCTTTCCGCAGTGCTCAGAGTTCTTCGATCTCGATTTGGGTTGTTGCCTTTTCTTGGAATTTGGCTAGAGTTTTCGTCTTTGCTATGACTATGGTCTCCTAAAATTTTTTTGGGCGAAGGTGATACGCAAAAATTAGAATTCTCACGTAAGAGTACCGGCAAGTATACCGGGTCGTATCAAGTAGTAAAACTCACTTAGAGTGAGGTCGATCCCACGAGGATTAATGAATTAAGCAAGCAATAGTTGATTAATTATTCTAGTTAGACAATTCAAGTTTGAGTGATAAGCAACAAGAAATGTAAATAACTTGAAATTAAATGAAAGTAATAAAGTGCAAGAAAAGTAAATGACAAGAAATTAAAGTGCTGAAAATTAAAGTGCTAGAAAGTAAAATTGCAAGGAATAGAAAGTACAAGAAAGTAGAGTGCAGGAAAGTAAATTGCTAGAAAGTAAATGACGGAAAGTAAGGATGGAAAGCATAGCAGATGTTGATTCCTCTTGAATTAATGGGTCTCACTCCTTCTCAATCATGTAAGATAGATCCATGGCAGATTATGAGTAATTAAACCCCAATCTCTTGGTGATTCAATTTCTCTTCACATAATCAATTGCCAATCTCTTGATCTAATTTCTCATGAGAAGAGGTGAAGTTCAATTCCTAATCCAAAAACCACACAACCCTCAAGACCTCAATTCAAAGTGGTTACATCTCACATACCAACTAAGAATGTATTGATCAAGAGGATTATGAGAGAAGAGCCTCAAACTGAATTCCATGATCCCTTTCTCAAGGCTCACATGTAATTCAAGTAGATCCAATCCCCCTCTCGGACGATCTGAACGATCACCCCGCTCACCGGAAAGACATATCCACGTGATACACAGTGGATTTGCTGGAGGAGGAATCTCCAAATCATCCCGCAAGTGACACCTCCAAGAAATATATCATGTCAAAGGCAAGAAAGAGGTGCCAGACATCCCAGCAATCACGTTTACCAAAGAAGATGCATCCGGAATCATCCTAGGACACGACGACCCCATGGTCATCACAATCATATTGGCAAACGCCAACCTCCACCGCACATTAATTGACCAAGGAAGCTCCGCCGACATCTTATTCAAAACTGCCTTCGACAAACTCGGCTTAGAAGAAAAAGAGCTAAGAGCATACCCGAACAGCCTGTTCGGACTTGGGGATATCCCAGTACAGCCACTGGGATACGTATCGTTACATACAACCTTCGGAAAGGGGAACCAATCCAGAACACTTAAGATAGATTATATCGTGGTTGACGTAAGCTCAGCCTACAATGCCTTAATAGGTTGGACAACTTTAAATCAACTAGGAGCAATAGTTTTAACTCCACATCTATGTATGAAATTCCCAACTACAGAAGGGATAGCTACAATAAAAGCAGATCAAAAGATGGCGCGTCGCTGTTATAACGAAAGTCTAAATCTCCGAGGCGAAGGAGGAGAGTTCCACACGATCGAACTCGGTGGAGATCAGAGACGAGAAGAACTCCGCCCACGACCCGAAGGAGAAATAGAAAGAGTCCAGATCGGAGATACCACGGACAAAACAACTAATATTGGCATGATCCTGAAAGGAGACGCAAAAGAATCGCTAATACGGTTTCTACGAGATAATGTTGATCTCTTCGCATGGAAAGCTGTCGACATGCCGGGCATAGATCCCGAACTAATGAGCCACAAGCTGACAGTCTACCCGGGATCTCGGCCGGTACAACAAAGACGAAGAGAACTCGGGCCAGACCGGTCCCAAGCTGTAGAAGAACAAGTACAAGCACTAGTAGAGGCAGGGTTCATATGAGAAGTTAAATACCCACTATGGCTAGCAAACGTCGTCTTGGTGAAAAAGTCAAATGGGAAGTGGCAAATGTGCACCGACTACACCGACCTCAACAAAGCCTGCCCAAAAGACCCTTATCCACTCCCAAGCATCGATTCTCTAGTCGATGCCTCATCAGGATATAAGTATCTCTCATTCATGGACGCATACTCAGGCTACAACCAGATTCCAATGTATCCACCGAATCAAGAAAAGACCTTGTTTCTTACACCAAAAGCAAATTATTGCTATATCGTAATGCCTTTCGGCCTTAAAAATACGGGAGCCACTTATCAAAGGCTAATGAATAAAATCTTTTTAGACCACATCGGAAAAATCATGGAGGTCTATGTGGACGAAATGTTGATAAAGACACAAAGAAAAGAAACATTACTAACCGACTTGGTTGAAGTGTTCAACACCATACGGAAGCACGACATGCGACTCAACTCGGCTAAATGCACCTTCGCAGTAGAGGCAGGAAAATTCCTGGGCTTCATGCTGACACAAAGAGGAATCGAGACAAATCCAGATAAATGCCAGGCCATACTCAACATGAAAAGCCCGACCTGCGACAAAGAAGTCCAACAACTCAATGGGAGACTGGCGGCCTTGTCCAAATTCCTAGCAGGGTCAGCAATAAGATCCCTCCCCTTTTACGCTACCTTAAGGAAGGGAAAAAACTTCGAGTGGACAACAGAATGTGAACAAGCCTTCCGAGACTTTAAAGAATTCCTGGGACAGCCCCCCATCCTATCTCGACCACGAAAGGGAGAACCACTCATACTATACCTCGCTGTAGGAAGTCGGGTAATAGCCTCAGCACTAATCAGAGAAGATGAAGGGGGACAACAACCCGTCTACTTCATTAGTAAAGCACTACAGGGGTCAGAGCTGAACTACAAAAAAATAGAGAAGTTCGCCTACGCTTTGATACTCACATCCCGACGACTTCGCCCATACTTCCAAGCGCACATCATCAAAGTTTGGACCAACCAGCCCACAAAAGGGATACTGCAGAAAACAGATCTAGCAGGAAGAATCCTACAGTGGGCAATCGAGTTATCCGAGTTTGACCTCCAATACGAGGCACGGGCAGCCATCAAATCACAATACCTAGCCGACTTCATTGCAGAATTCACAGACACCACAGAAATCCCCATAGAGTGGAATATATACGTGGACGGTTCCTCAAATAAAGCCGAAAGTGGTGCAGGTGTGATAATCGAAAGCAACCAAGGAACCCAACTTGAGCTTTCCCTAAAATTCGGATTCCCGGCCTCAAACAACCAGGCGGAATACGAAGCATTATTAGCCGGTTTGAAGCTAGCTAGGGAAGTTGGAGCTCAGAAACTCAACATCTACAGTGACTCATAAGTCGTTACCTCACAAATAACGGGAAGCTACCAAGCCAAAGATCCTATCATGAAAAAATATTTGGATAAAATAAAAGAACAGCTCGGACAACTTGGAGAATATAGGATCTGCCACATACCCCGCGAGCAAAATGCCCGAGCTGACGCGCTCTCAAAGCTAGCCAACACCAAACCAGGGGGCAACAATAGAAGCCTCATCCAGGAAATACTACAGAACCCATCAATAGCGGAAGAAGAAAAAATCCTAGCCATACAGGTCGGGATCAAGGATGGATGACCCCCATAATTAACTACCTCAAAACAGAAGCGCTTCCCACAGATGAAAAGGAGGCAAAGAGGTTAAAAAGGGAGGCACAGTAGTACACTATCATAAACAACATCCTATACAAAAGAGAGATCTCAACACCATTGTTAAAATGTGTCCCGACATCCAATACAAAGGAAGTCTTGGAAGAAGTACATAGCGGCATTTGTGGCAACCATCTCGGAGCACAAGCTCTCACCAAAAAAGTACTCCGGGCAGGATTCTATTGGCCAACTCTACGAAAGGAAGCTACAAAATTTGTAAAGATATGTCCACCATGTCAAAAGCATGCCAACTTTCACATCGCTCCGCCAGAAAAACTCATTAGCGTGACCTCACCCTGGCCATTTGCAAAATGGGGACTCGATCTTCTCGGACCCTTCCCACAGGGATCAGGACAAGTAAAATTCCACATAGTAGGAGTAGACTATTTCACGAAATGGATCGAGGCAGAACCCCTAGCCAATGCTACTGCTCAAAGAAGCCGGAAATTCCTATATAGGAACATCGTTACAAGGTTTAGGGTCCCATACTCCATCACCACAGACAATGGCACCCAATTCACAGATGCAGGCTTCAGAAAGTTAGTGGCTGACTTGAATATAAAACACCAGTTCACCTCCGTTGAACATCCCCAAGCCAATGGACAAGGCGAAGCGGCCAACAAAGTCTTATTGGCCGGGTTGAAGCGTAGACTGCAAGAAGCAAAGGGGGCTTGGGCCGAGGAACTTCCACAAGTCCTATGGGCGTATCGGACGACCCCCCATTCCACCACGAACAAATCACCATTCCGACTCGCATACGGAGTGGAGGCAATGATTCCAATAGAGGTCGAAGAAGGATCTCCTCGAGTAGTCCACTACAATGAGCAAACAAATTCTCAACTCCAAAGAGAGGAGCTCGACCTACTTCTAGAAATCCAAGAAAAAGCTCGGATCAGAGAAGAGGCATTAAAGCGACGAATGGCTTCCAGGTATAATCAAAGGGTAGTGCCAAGAGATTTCGCAGAGAACGATCTCATCTTAATCCGAAATGATATTGGAACAACTCGACCTGGAGAAGGAAAGCTGGCAGCTAATTGGAAAGGACCCTACCGAGTCACAGAAGTACTTGGGAAGGGCTACTACAGACTGTCCGAACTCGAGGGACGGGAACTCCCCAGATCATGGCACGCCTGTAACCTAAGAAGGTGCTATAGCTAGGAAAGGTAAAAGATCTCAAGATACACTCTTTTTCCTGAAAAGGTTTTTTAATGAGGCGTCAAGATTGAGATTTAATCCGACTTAAGGGTGTAAAAAACTCCCGCCTGTATATATTTGCACTTTATTTAATTAAAAAATACATTTCAGATACTCTACAAATGCTCAAGACGCATTAATCTGAAGCATTCATCGACCGATTATAAAGCAACAGATCGAACAAGAAGTGAAGAACAGTTTCACTATACGATCTCGATAGGAATAATCGACCGACAAAGGTGAAAACGCGATTCACCCAAAGGTCAATTAAACCAGGATAGAAACCACAATCTACAAATCGGCAAAAGATGAACACAGAATAATGCAAGAAGTTATCGAAAGTNNNAAACATAGAATAATGCAAGAAGTTATCGAAAGTGATCCCGAAAAAAGAACCTGACGAGGTCTTATGGATTGCTATATAATAACTTAAAAAAGACTGGCCAAATATTAAAAAATCGGGTCAAACCAGTCCAAGTTATCAGCAAATCCTTGGAAAGAGGTCTGGCCAACCTTATTAAAGAGGAATTGCTATAACTTAGAAGAGATCGACCTAACGAAGTCGATTTCCTACAAAACAAGTTGTAAAATTAATCCCTGAAAGAGACCTACCAAAGGTCCAAGAAAGAGGATTACAAAAACAACTTAGAAGAGATCGACCTAACAAAGTCGGTTTCCTACAAAACAAGTTGTAAAAGTAATCCCTGAAAGAGACCTACCAAAAGTCCAAGAAAGAGGATTACAAAAACAACTTAGAAGAGATCGACCTAACGAAGTCGGTTTCCTACAAAACAAGTTTTAAAAATAATCCCTGAAAGAGACCTACCAAAGGTCCAAGAAAGAGGATTACAAAAACAACTTAGAAGAGATCGACCTAACGAAGTCGGTTTCCTACAAAACAAGTTGTAAAAGTAATCCCTGAAAGAGACCTACCAAAGGTCCAAGAAAGAGGATTACAAAAATAACTTAGAAGAGATCGACCTAACGAAGTCGGTTTCCTACAAAGATAAGTTGTAAAAATAATCCCTGAAAGAGACCTACCAAAGGTCCAAGAAAGAGGATTACAAAAACAACTTAGAAGAGATCGGCCTAACGAAGTCGGTCTCCTACAAAGATAAGTTATAAAAGTAATCCCTTAAAGAAACCTGGCAAAGGCCCAGAAAAGAGGATTACAAAAAATAACTTAGAAGGGGACCAACATAAAAGAAATCGGTTATAAAGCGCTAAAATACAAAACAAAAACAAGGAAACCGAAAAACAAGTTGGATCCCCCACAAGTCTCAACCTCAAAAGGATCCAAGCTACAAACAAAAAGTATAAAAGCGATCTAAAGAGGCCAAGCAGCGAGATTCCGACAGACACCCTGCTAGAGCACAATGTAAGAATAGTATGATAAAGCTTCAAAGAGGCCACTGAAATCAACCTCAGAGAAACCATTTTGTTTTCAAAATAAGTTGCTAAGCAACTAGAGTATCAACAGTCAATAAAACATCATTCACAAAAACAAAGTTCAAAAGCCCACAAATCAGGCTATTTACACAAATATTCAGAAAAAGATCAGCTAAGATCAGGAGCCTTCCCGGCAGCATCAGTACGGGGAGAAGGAGGGCGAGTCTGAAGGGGCACAGCATCTACGGTTCCATCATCTCGGTTCAGAATCTGGCAATCTGGATCAGATGTAACGGGAGGAACAGAGGAGGTCGACACCTTAAGAGAAGGCACGGGGGGAGGATCAGTCTCATCATCATCCTGGTCATCAGGGACAATCTTACCAACCCTCACGACATTGTCCAGGCTGATGAGAGTCAAGTTGGCATCAGGAGCAACAACCCGGAACTGCTCCATCAGGTTCTCGGAGGCAGCAGTTACGCTACCCACAAGGTGACCCTGAAGCTCACCATAATTAATCCGAGCAGTTTCCAAATCCTCCCGAAGATGCATCAACTCCCTATAAGCCGAGACATAGCTATCCTTATGTTTCAATGCCATGTCCTCGGCCAGCTTCAAAGAAGCAGCCAAGGCAATAGAACTGGCCTTCTCACCCTCCAGCTCCTTCTCCACCTTCGCCAACTTCACCTCCAACTCCTTCTTCAGACCCTTGATTCGATCAAATTCCGACTTGGCCTCTTCCATGAAGGATTTTGTGGCATGAATCGGAATCCCCTGAACTGTTTGGAATATAGCCGCACCCATATGAGCCATCTTCACACTACTTTTGGTGATAAAATCCAGATGCTGAAGAAGAGAAACGTCGTCCATGGAAAGCCCACCATAGAGGGCAATTTGCTGGTCAACAAACTCGATAACATCAAAATCTGGGGCATCCAGGTTGAAGGGCTCGGATGTTTTTTGCTTTTTACTAAGAGGGGCACCAGAAGCTGCAGCAGAAGATTGGGAAGGATCGACAGACGAACCCGAGGAGTAGGAATTGCTTTCCTTGGCCCGGAAGAACTAGGTACAGGAGGTTTAACTGGGACCTGTGACGATCCCTCACCGGCCACCTTGACCGAGATGTTCAGAGCAGCAGTTGCCTTCTTTGCCCTTTTGAAGGCCTTCATGGAGTCACTATTCTTTGACATCTCTGCGAATACAAAACCAGCCACAACAAAGAATTACAAATCCGATAAGAGGAAGAAAAAGGAAAACAAGTATGGAAATAAGTCAGACAAATACCCAAAACAGCCCGAACCAAGGACGGGTCATTCAAAAATCTCTTTGTATCAAGATGGGGTGGTTTCCCCCAGAGATCCTCAAGAACAACTATAAAAGCGCGCTCGACATCATCAAGCATCTCCCAAGTATAGCGAGACACTCTTACATCCTTCTGCCACTCTAGAGGGAAAGATGGCTCATCATTTTCATCAAGAAAAAAGGGGCGGGCCCCTCAACAGCACAAACCTTAAAAATGTAGTTCTTGAAGTCCTTAAAAGACTCGTCATACATAGCAAAAACCTTATGGCCCTGGACAGACCTGAAGGAAACCCAGGAAGCTTTCTTTTTCGAAGAACCGCCAGGCTTGGCGGAAACAAACAAGTAAAGGAAAAAAGTTTGAGAAGGTGTTACATTTAATTCTCGGCAGAGAAACTGAAAAATTTTAATAAAACCCCAAGAATTTGGGTGAAGCTAGGATGGAGCAATGTTACACGACCACAACAGGTCGGTCTCAAAAGCAGTAAAAGGAAAGGAAACATTCAACTGACTGAAGAAGTATTCATAAGCATAAAAGAAGGGACGCTCTCCCTCAACAGAAGTCGGAAAGCAGACTCTCTCATCAGAATCAGGAGCAACAAGCTCGTAATCCTCCTCATGGGCATTGTTACCACAAATTCTATAGCGCTTCCTCAGTTCTGTGCAAAACTCAGCATCCACAACAGAAACACACAACAAAACAAGGGAGTCCAGCCAATCAGACATCCCCTCGGGAACTTGGAAGGCATCTCTACAATGTTATTGCGAGTAGACATGATGCCAACTAATCCTACAAGTAAGAAAAGAAGATGGGGTTACTAAAAACATCTCGGACAAGGGAGAAAACAACTTAATATGATACAGGCGAAACAAACAGAAAAGGAAAACCCCAAGACTCAAACCAAAAGTCTTGGGGCATCCTTTGGAGGCAATAATCAAGTAAGGTTTCTAGGAAAATCTACAGCTCCTACCCCAGCATTTCTCAAGCAAGAAAAAGACTTCAAATAAAGCAAACATTTTCAGAAAGCATAAGCCATTACAGTCTACCGAGCAAAAAGCATTCCCGAACATCAAAGCACGCCAAGCAGAGACTATTAAAGATGCAACCTTTTTTCAAGATCAGACAAAAGCAACCTTCAAATAAACGAGGAATAGACGTGGACAAGCGGTATCAAGAACAGAAACAACAAAAAATATGCAAAGCCCTAAAGGCACCCAGCAAAAGCAAAAAGGATCATGCAGAAGATAGAGAAACTCTCAGAAAGCACAATGAAACTAGAAAGATCCAAACTTTTTTGGTAGGGAGGATCAAAATCAAAACCTCATCACAAATGTGAAAACGGCGAGAAAGCACGAAATGGGACTAACCTGGAGACGGAAGGAGCTTCGAAAAAAAAAGTGCAGGAATGGAAGTTGCCCAGGAAACCGCCAAGCGACACCGTAAACGCCAGAAAGCAGAAGCACAAGCGAAAGACAGAGAGCGAAGAGAGAAGAGGAAAAAGTTGCGAAGAGGTTACAAGGAAAATAAAAGGAGAGAAACCGTTTTCTGAGTTTTCAAAATCAAAAGCAAAGAGCCTAGGGGAAACGGGGCAATTAATGCTCAAATTAAAGAAGGCATTAAACCCTCGCACGTTCCCAAAAAAGCGCCGATATAAAAGCGCGCGTCTTTTAGAGGAAACGTTCTACATTCAAAGCTGATACAAAAAGAATCAACAAAATGCTTGAGTTCGGCTTCACCAAAGAAGGACCGAAGTCAAGGACTCGGCCTCAAACAAGAAGACCGAGCTCAAGCAGGGGCACTGTTCATACCCTGGGTCGAGCTGTCCAACCCGGGATGTTCTACAGACAAAGCGACCGACCTCTTCAGGTTAGGACAACCCGACCTCTTCTCAAAGGGCTCGGCCTAGTCACAGGAAAGCCCAAACAAAGGGTCCAAATAGAGGAACACGTCCCAAATCCAAGGGCAGCCCAAGCCCATAGAGATAAAGGCGGTTCCCTTAAAGATGACCTCACTTAAAGATAAGATAAAGATATAGATAAGATAACTAACTTATCTTATCCACAGGAGGCCACATCTCACCATTATAAATACACTGGAGCACCCAAGTATAACTCATACTCTGATTCTACTCAATACCTGCTTAATACCCTTGCTAACTTAAGTATCGGAGTCCCTTGCAGGTACCCCCCCACCCTCCGGGAACAAAGGATCAACCCCATCACCAAGTCCAACAAGTCGGACACACTAGCTCCGGCCGCTATACACCTGCCGGATACGTCGGCTCCGACCAACACAGAAGATCTCTACCGAGATCGACCTATAGTTTCAGGTAACCCTCGGAACAGATTCTAATAGATATCCAAGTATGAAGATAGAGTGAAGAAGAGAAGAAGAGATAAATATAAATTCAATCAAAATTGAAACAGAGCTCCTTTCCCAAATGCAGAGGAAATTAAGTGGTCATTGCTCTTAGATGAAAACTAAATTGCATGAAATTAAAGTGCATGAAAATAAAGAGTGAGAATTCAAAACAGAAATTTAAAATTCAAGAATTCATAAATGAAAATTACAAATTAAACTAAACTACTACTACTAAGGAAGAGGAGAAGAGAAAGGGAAGAAGAGTGTATGAGAGGAGGGGTCCGAAGACCCACTCCCAGTGGAGTGTGCCATTGAAGTGTGTGTGTGTTCCACCAAGAGAGTTCCTCCTCCAAAAGTCCCCCTCTCAACCCTTAAAAAGTCTCTCTAAAGTACAAAACTCTTTTTTATTTATACTAGTTCTAAGATCCCCTAGAGATTCATCAATTGGGTTAGCAATTTGGGCTTTGTCCTTGTTGATTTGGCTGGCTCATTAGAGGAATTATTGGCCTTTGAAGAGAGCAGAGGAAAGCAGAGCTCATTCACATTGCTTCTGTCCCATTGGTTGGGCGTTGCTGGCAAACACGCCAGCCTTATTGCACGTTGGCAACGTGCTATGGCTTTTCCTGGGCTGGGAGTTTGGTGCTTGGGCGTTGTTGCCCAAGTTGTTGCCAAACACTTGGCTCATTCTTCCTTCTTAGCTTCACTTTTCATGCTTGATGTTGCCTGAACTTTGAGCTTCATTCCTTTACTTCAATATGGACTATTATATATCATTGGAAAGCTCAGAATGTCTTCTTTCCAATGCATTTATGATAATTTCAATTGGAGCTTTCTAGCTCAAGTTATGCTCCATTGAAGAGGGCAAGGTCAGGCTGCCTTGGTTGGGGCATTTTTGCCAAACACGCTAGTGCCAACGTGCTAGTGAACTCCCCTAGCCCAAATTCTTGGTCTTGGCATTGTTGCTGGAGTTGTCAAGGAACACGCCAATCCATCCTTGCCTTGGCAACGTGTTCGAGCCTTTTTTTAGGCTCATTCATGCTTCCTTGAGTTTCAATCTTCTTGTTCTTATTTTTGGGGCCTAAAGATGACTCTGATTTGAGCTTCCATTTCATGCTACACTATATACTATTATATATGGTTGGAAAGCTCTAAATGTCAGCCTTCCAACGCAACTAAAAGCACTTAAATTGGATCTCTGTAGCTCAAGTTATGCTCCATTAAAGAGGACATGGTCAGCCTGCCAAAATCGTAGGCTTTTTTGGCAAACACGCCTTCATTCTTCCACGTTGGCAACGTGCTCAGTTTCTGAGGCTCTAAATGAAGCCAGATTTTGAAGCTTCAAATGAATGCCAACCCCATACAGTGATAAATGGTTGAAATGCTCTTGATGTCTACTTTCCAATGCCACTGGAATCACCTCATTTGGAGGTTTGTAGATCAAGTTATGCATCCTTGAAGAAGTTAAGGTCAAGCTGCCAACTTTGCTGGAGTTGTTGGTGAAGTTGCCATCAAACACTCTAGTGCCAACGTGCTAGTGACTCCCTTAGCCCAAATTCTTGGCCTTGGTGTTGTTGCTGGAGTTGCCAAGGAATATGCTAGTTCATCCTCAAGGCAACAACGTCCTCGAGCTCTTCCTTGCTCTGCTCCAAGATCCTGGAGTTGTTGCCAGCATTGTCAAGGAACATGCTAGCCTTCCCCAAGTGTGGCAATGTGCTCGAGGCTAGCTCTCCAAGATTGCATGCCACGTTGTTGCTAAACACGCCCATAGAACTTGGCGTTGGCAATGTGCATGCTTCTTCCCCTGGGCCAAAACTTTTGCTCCTGGCGTTGTCCACAAACACGCTGGAGTTGGCAACGTGCAATCCCCTGTTTCCTTGCCAAGATTGATGTAGTTTCAAGCCTTCTTGCTCCAATTCTTGCTTCATTACCTTCTTGCTTCATCACCTATCATTAACCAAACACATGCCTCAAAGCCTTGCTAAATCACAAGATTTTGCATCATTCATAACATCAAACAATTCTTGCATAAATCTCATGAAAATGCACATAATTAACTATGTTTGATTGAATCAAGGCATGCATACAATTCTCATCCAAATACTTGCTTACTGCCTAAGAAAATGCATGAAACCAACCTAAAACATACAAAAAATGGCTAGTAAAACCAGCCAAGATGCCCTGACATCACAACACCAAACTTAAATCTTGCTTGTCCCCAAGCAAGAAAAGAACTATGCATAAAGAAATTTCTTAATTGGAGTATATTGAAGAATTGCTTATGATGCCTTATTGGGTGAAGTGAATAAGAGATTGTGGGGTGAACTCCAATATATATGCTTATGCAAGGATTCTAGTGCTCATTAGTCCTTACATTTTGGAAGTTTTAGATCCTAGGACTTTCATTCAAATGATATTATGGAAGTCTCTTTATAGATAATCACCTTGAAGCCGCACTTATTTTCTGACATTTTTTCCTTTTTGGATTTTGACCTTGACTCTAAGTGTCATGTCTCAAAGCGGCTCTTTAGATAAGCTTTCAATCAATACGCCCAAACCAATTGGTCTAAGGTATTAGGTGTTGAAGCACCCCTTAGGATTTACTTGCTCAAGCCTCTCTCTTTGACACAAATCTACCACAAGCATTTAACTAGGACAATAACTATTTGAGTTCTTGTTTCTTTCTTTTTCTTCCTAGTAATTGATGCTTAGAGCCTTGGGCTTGTTCTTTGTTTTTCTTTTTCTTTTGTTTTCTTTTGTTACTGCTTCTTGGATCAATAGATATTTGATAAATTCTATAATACTTCTCTAAACTTCATTTTCTGTCTATGAGCTCCCATGCAAGTTTTCACAAACATGTAACCTCAATACACAATCATACAATCAGAACCTCCACTCCTCTTAATCTTTTACTTGCCCCAAGATTTATAAAATTCTTCAATATTTTCCTTTCAAAAGAATTATTTCTTTGTTGCATTCTTAGAGATATTGGGTGCAAGTAAAATTCAAGATGATAATCATGATATCATAGCAACATGTTACAAATCAAATACCAAATTATGCTTATTCACAAGGAGTAATTACACATGCATACAAAGAAAATAGAAGACAGTTATGCAATTTAAGGTGCTGAAATAAGTAAGAGGAGAAAGGAACTTTACCATCTTATAGTTCATCTTCATTATTGTTGTCCTTTTCCTCCTTTTCTTTCCCTTCTCACACCAAACTTAGAATGATTGCTTGTCCTCAAGCAATAATTAAAATAGTGGTGATGGGGACTATGATGGATCATGAATGTCTTACACAATGAAATGTGAGTAATGCATGTGCTTAAGCAAGCAAAATTAAGGATACAATAAAGACACAAGAAGTAAAACAGAGACAATGTGATTGCATTAATAAGTGCTGTGTATGGTACATAGCATGAAAAATAAGTGACAACACCAAACTTAGGATGCCATTTTCAATTGAAAATAATGCAAGTACCCAGTGAAGATTGAAAATCAATTTGTTGCAAGGCAACACCAAACTTATAATGCAATCATATGCCCATTTATTTGGAATGAAACTAAGCAAAAGAATCTGTTGTATGTTAATAACACAATCACCAAGAGAAAAGATTGTCACGAGTAAGGTTTTCTTGGTGAGGCATTAACACAAACAGTTGGGGATCATAAAAGAAAGTATTAAAAACAGAGAAATGACTAAAACAGAGAGAAAGAAAAAGTGTCTAATCTAGGTAATCAACCACCGGTAGATTGTTAATCATAATTAATCCCCAGCAACGGCGCCAAAAACTTGATACGCGAAAATTAAGTATTAACGCGCAACTGTACCGGCAAGTATACCGGGTTGCATCAAGTAATAAAACTCACTTAGAGTGAGGTCGATCCCACGAGGATTAAAGGATTAAGCAATCAATAGTTAATTGATTATTCTAGTTAGACAATCATTTTGGAGTGATGAGCAAACGGAAATATAAATGGCTGAAAATTAAAAGAAAGCAATATAGTACAAGGAAAGTAAATGACGTAAAAGTAAAGTGCAAGAAAATAAAGTGCTAGAAAGTAAAATTGCAAGGAATAGAAAGTAAAATTGCAAGGAATAGAAAGTACAAGAAAGTAGAGTGCAGGAAAGTAAATTGCTAGAAAGTAAATGACGGAAAGTAAAGATGGAAAGCATAGGGGATTGGAGATGTTGATTCCTCTTGAATCAATGGGTCTCACTCCTTCTCAATCATGTAAGATAGATCCATGGCGGATTATGAGTAATTAAACTCCAATCTCTTGGTGATTTAATTTCTCTTCACATAATTAATTGCCAATCTCTTGATCTAATTGCTCATGAGAAGATGTGAAGTTCAATTCCTAATCCAAAAATCACACAACACTCAAGACCTCAATTTAAAGTGGTTACATCTCACATACCAACTAAGAATGTGTTGATCAAGAGGATTATGAGAGAAGAGCCTCAAACTGAATTCCATGATCCCTTTCTCAAGGCTCACATGTAATTCAAGTAGATCCAATCCCCCTCTCGGTAGTAATTGGATCTATGAAGCACAAAGACTCTCTCTTAGATAAACAAACATGATTTCTAATCTCATACTACATAAATCCAAAGACCCCAATATTAGAGTGGTTATATGTCACGTACCAACTCTAAATCAAGAATCAACTTTATTATGCCAAGAGAATTCAAACTGAATCCTATGTTCCCTCTCTCAAGGTTCACAATAGGATTCTAATAGATCCAAGGATCTTTGAAGAACAAAACTCTCTTGCAAGGATTCTAATAGATATCCAAGTATGAAGATAGAGTGAAGAAGAGAAGAAGAGATAAATATAAATTCAATCAAAATTGAAACAGAGCTCCTTTCCCAAATGCAGAGGAAATTAAGTGGTCATTGCTCTTAGATGAAAACTAAATTGCATGAAATTAAAGTGCATGAAAATAAAGAGTGAGAATTCAAAACAAAAATTTAAAATTCAAGAATTCATAAATGAAAATTACAAATTAAACTAAACTACTACTACCAAGGAAGAGGAGATGAGAAAGGGAAGAAGAGTGTATGAGAGGAGGGGTCCGAAGACCCACTCCCAGTGGAGTGTGCCAATGAAGTGTGTGTGTGTTCCGCCAAGAGAGTTCCTCCTCCAAAAGTCCCCCTTTCAACCCTCAAAAAGTCTCTCTGAAGTACAAAACTCTTTTCTATTTATACTAGTTCTAAGAGCCCCTTGAGATTCATCAATTGGGTTAGCAATTTGGGCTTTGTCCTTGTTAATTTGGCTGGCTCATTAGAGGAATTGTTGGCCTTTGAAGAGAGCAGAGGAAAGCAGAGCTCATTCACATTGCTTCTGGCCCATTGGTTGGGCGTTACTGGCAAACACGCCAGCCTTATTACACATTGGCAACGTGCTATGGCATTTCCTGGGCTGGGAGCTTGGTGCTTGGGCGTTGTTGCCCAAGTTGTTGCCCAAGTTGTTGCCAAACACTTGGCTCATTCTTCCTTCTTAGCTTCACTTTTCATGCTTGATGTTGCCTGAACTTTGAGCTTCATTCCTTTGCTTCAATATGGACTATTATACATCATTGGAAAGCTCAGAATGTCTTCTTTCCAATGCACTTGGGATCATCTCAATTGGATCTTCCTAGCTCAAGTTATGCTCCATTGAAGAGGGCAAGGTCAGGCTGCCTTGGTTGGGGCGTTTTTGCCAAACACGCTAGTGCCACCGTGCTAGTGAACTCCCCTAGCCCAAATTCTTGGTCTTGGCGTTGTTGTTGGAGTTGCCAAGGAACACGCCAGTCCATCCTTGCCTTGGCAACGTGTTCGAGCCTTTTTTTGGGCTCATTCATGCTTCCTTGAGTTTCAATCTTCATGTTCTTATTTTTGGGGCCTAAAGATAACTCTGATTTGAGCTTCCATTTCATGCTACACTATATACTATTATATATGGTTGAAAAGTTCTGAATGTCAGCTTTCCAACACAACTAGAAGCACTCAAATTGGATCTCTGTAGCTCAAGTGATGCTCCATTGAAGAGGACATGGTCACCCTTCCAGAATCGCAGGGGTTTTTAGCAAACACGCCTTCATTCTTCCATGTTGGCAACGTGCTCAGTTTCTGAGGCTCTAAATGAAGCCAGCTTTTTAAGCTTCAAATGAATGCCAACCTCATACTATGATAAATGGTTGGAATGCTCTTGATGTCTACTTTCCAATGCCACTGGAATCACCTCATTTGGAGATTTGTAGCTCAAGTTATGCATCCTTGAAGAAGGTAAGGTCAAGTTGCCAACTTTGCCAGAGTTTTTGGTGAAGTTGCCATCAAACACTCTAGTGCCAACGTGCTAGTGACTCCCTTAGCCCAAATTCTTGGCCTTGGCATTGTTGCTGGAGTTGCCAAGGAACACGCCAGTTCATCCTCAGGGCAACAACGTCCTCGAGCTCTTCCTTGCTCTGCTCCAAGATCCTGGTGTTGTTGCCAGCGTTGTCAAGGAACACGCTAGCCTTCCTCAAGTGTGGGAATGTGCTCGAGGCTAGCTCTCCAAGATTGCATGCCACGTTGTTGCTAAACACGCCCATAGAACTTGGCGTTGGCAACATGCATGCTTCTTCCCCTGGGCCAAAACATTTTGCTCATGGCGTTGTCCCCAAACATGCTGGAGTTGGCAACGTGCAATCCCCTGTTTCCTTGCCAAGATTGATGTAGCTTCAAGCCTTCTTGCTCCAATTCTTGCTCCATTGCCTTCTTGCTTCATCACCTATCATTAACCAAACACATGCCTCAAAGCCTTGCTAAATCACAAGATTTTGCATCATTCATAACATCAAACAATTCTTGCATAAATCTCATGAAAATGCACATAATTAACTATGTTTGATTGAATCAAGGCATGCATACAATTCTCATCCAAATAATTGCTTATTGTCTAAGAAAATGCATGAAACCAACCTAAAGCATACAAATAATGGCTAGTAAAACTATTCAAGATGCCCTGGCATCAAAAGGCCGCTTTTCAGAGCGTGGAGGTGGACCTCTGGGTTTAGGTTGGGTATTTCATTGGTTACTTCAGCGAACCTGGTCATGTAGTCTTTCAGGCTTTCATTCGGCCCTTGCTTAATAGGGTTCAGGTAGTCGGAATTGTGCACGCATATTTTGGATGCGGCGAAGTGGTTGACAAACTGGTCGGCCAATTCATCGAAGTTGGAGATGGAGCCTTCTAGGAGATTGGAGAACCAGATCAAAGCGGCTCCATCTAAGAAGGTGGGGAAAGTTCGGCATAGGATTAGGTCGTGTTCTTTATTCATAAACATCATCGTATAGAATTTCGTGACATGGATGTTTGGGTCGCCTATTCCTAGATAGGGCTTTAAAGTCGTTGGTAGGATGAAGTTTTTGGACATTTCGAAGTTCATGACTTCCTTTGTGAAGGGGTTGGTTCTTTTGGTGGTTGTTTTTGGGGGGATTAGGTATAGTGTGTTTTGCCTCCGATGTGTGTTCATCATTCTTATCTTTGTCTTCAGCGTTCTTGTGCTCCCCTCCTTTGCTATGACTGTGCTGCCTTTGGCGTAAGAGTTCGGCCATTTTCTAATTTTCGACCCTGTGGGTCTCATTGATGGCCAGTAGCTCGGCGTGGTTAGGGTTCGAGGGAGCATGGCTATGTTCGTCCGCCATGCGTCGTGACCTGCAAAAAAGATTAAGAGGTACAAAGGGTAAAGAACTGTGGGTTAGAAAATTTTGAGCCCTACGGTGGGCGCCAAATGTTCCTGTGTGAATGTGGATATTCCGATGTATAGCTCGTCTTGCTGTCGCTCGAGCTAGTTTTTCTTGGAACAGGAGTGTGGAACGTCGTCTTCTAATAAGAGAAGTGGCGTTGGGTACCTACAAAGGGACTCTAACACTCAAGTAAGTAAGAGTGTGTGAGTATTTAGAGTAAAACAAAATGAATTGCGTACCTGTGACTGAATGAGTCACTTATATATTAAATTACTTTTAGACCGTTATTCGTATTTCTATTACTGATTTTGATAGAATCTTTTATTGGTGGTCCGATATTTGGAGCTTTAGAATTTAAGTGTGAAAAAATTTACGAAAAAATTATTTTATCTTACCGATTCTGATTCCAAAATTATTGGTGTAGGTCGATTTTAAGATAATGGATCAAATATAAATTTTTATTATTCGCAGGCAGAGTGAATTCTATAAACAGAACGGAGTCAAATAAAGTAAAAATCCATCAAGTTGCCACTCCTAAGTCTCGAGTTATTCATGCACACGTAAAAAAGAAAAAAAAAATCTTAGTGATGAGATGAATTTGGTGCTATCGGCACAAGAAAATCGAAATATTATTTGTGCTACGTGGTACTAAAGCTAAGAGATATTGACGATAGTAGTTTGACTAGTAGTTGAAGATTTGGAGTTAATACAAATATTTTAAGTGAACAAAAATACCAAAGAATAGATAAACCTCAGCTTCTGTTGTGCTTTTCGATTAATAAAGATGATTGATAGATAGGCATTTAACAAGATTAGAAACAAACATGTGTCGTCACAAAAACCAATAATTCAAAATAAAATTATTATACGGAAGCCAAACAAAATAAACGGTTCAATACGTGTGGGCTCATGAACATGTTCCCTACAAGAATGAACTAAGCTATGGAGCCATGACCATCCCAGACGTGGAGGAAAAGAATCGACTATATAAACCTAAAAAGGGTGTGATATTTTATTTTATTTTTATATATTAAAATCAGTTATTATATATTTATATATAAATAAATATATATTATTTAATTTTTTTTAAATATTTATTTTATTTTTGATAACTAATTTTAAATGTACATTTTATATTTTGATGTACATTTTATAGCATAATTATTCATTTTATAGGACATTCATATATCACGTCTGTGTCCAAATTCCAATTAGTCAATATTTGTTATTATTTTTCATGCAAAATAGTCATTTTCAATATATTCGAACCCAATTTAGATTAGGATATCATTTCAATAAAGACACTAAAAATATATATTTTTTAAAATATTTATATGTGTTATGATATTATTGGATATCTTTATTAAATCTGTTAATAATTTATTTTTTAATAAATCAGAACAAAATCGGTTTATTATAACAATAATAATAAACCCAGTTGTCCGCATTATAATTATTAGACCCGATTTAATCCAATCGATTTACATAATCTAAACTGAATTATGTTTAAATTTTTTTATAAAAAGACAAGTATATCCCTAATTTTTATTTAAAAAAAATGATCTAGTGGGTTATGTAAATTAGTCGGTTCGACTGCAATTAAGTTTATTGTTATTGTTTTAAAAAAATCGATTTTTTATTCTAGTTTATTAAGAAATTTAAAAATAATCAATTCATTTTTTTTACCAAAGATAGAAGACTCGAACCTGCAACCTCTTACATGAATATGGAAGAGACTATATCATTTAAACTATAATTTATTATCACCAATTTATTAATACGTTCAATAATAATATGACACGTAAATATCTCTATAAAAAGACATTTTACGCATTATGAAACATCGTCCTTTAGATTAAAATACTTTTATAGATAGATTTAAGAAATTAACGGTATATCATAGATACTAAAAATTAATTATTAAATTAATTATTTATATATAATACATATTAAAATATAAAATATATATAAAAAATAATTTAACCAATATGTATATACAGTGACTTTTTTTATAATTATTTTATTTATTTTAAATTTTAAATTCTTTAAAAATAAAAAATTTAAAATTTAAAAAGAAAAATTAACGTTGACTAACTAAAAAATTGTTCTTATACTTTCTATTTTCGAAATTA
>NC_029776.3:86767152-86782121 GCF_000817695.3 Arachis duranensis
TTGCAATACCAGTAAAATTAATACCTTAGTAAATAATCTTCTAAAAGAATAGGAGCTCTGTAATCTGTATAGAAACAAATTAGATAATGACTTTGCATTAATTTTTATTTTTAAATAAAAAAAAAGTAAAATTTTTTTTGGTTATTTATGATGTTTTTTATAATAAATAAATGAAAGATTAATTTGTTACGAATTTAAATTATTGATTAATAAATTATTATATATATTAAATTATATTTAAATTTTTAATATTTAAATAAGGGGACAAGTGAATTGATGAATGTATCTATTCAAGTCGGTCAGAAAGGAGCTTTTCTAACATGCGAATTCAACACAGAAACATAACGAATCAAACGCGAAAAAGAAGAATAAGATTCGCATCTCTCTCTCTCTCTCTCTCTCTACTTTATGATACTTAGCTCTTCAAAACTCAGAATCTGTCACTCTTTTTCTTCTTGGGAGATTTCTAGTGTCAGGTTTGCTTTGTCTTTCTCTTTCTTCTTCAATTCCCATTCTTGTGGAATTTACCCTTTTGAATCTCTCTAGTCATGCTATATTCCATTCACCTCAAAGCATCATTTTCATTCTGGTTTTCCTATTTACGCTTCATTTTTGGTCCTTTCCTTTTCTTTTTGAAGCTTTAGATTTGTGCCATGAGTATGCTCAATTCTTAATTCATGCTTTCCATTTTCAAATTTACATGCTATGGTTACTTTGATTTTCCTCTTACTAGCTAGCTACTTGGATCTTTGGCATTCTTCCCCTGCGTTGTGAAGTTGTGTTGTTTTTAATTGCTTGAAAATGATGCTATATGAATCTGTTAGGGTGAAAAAGAAGTTGCATTTTTTATGCCCCTTTTGATATGATGAGTTCATTGCAGGTTTGTGTCTCCTTGTGTATAGTAGCAACTAGGAATAGCAAGTTAGTTGCTGAGAATCCTGGAAATCCCAACATAGATCATAAGTGAGAATAGAGACAAAGATAGAGATAGAAATTCATGGATTATGAAAATAATAGCTGGATTTGGGATGGGGTATACTACTACCCTCACCTGTTTGGTGGAATAATGGTGACAGCTGCTTTGCTGGGCTTGTCAACAAGCTACTTTGGTGGGATTGGATCCTTCCACAAGAGGAAATCCGGTGAGAAGAAGCGTGTTCGTGTCTACATGGATGGCTGCTTTGATCTTGTGCATTATGGTCATGCCAATGCACTCAGACAAGCAAAAGCCCTTGGTGATGAGTTAGTTGTTGGGGTTGTCAATGATGAGGTTATCGCGGAACATAAAGGGCCGCCGGTTTTCAACATGGAGGAGAGGTATGCAGCTTGCCTCTGTGTGTTAGTTTTAGGATCTTATTGCATAGCATATTTGAATCCTGTTTCCTTTTAGATGCCCCTTTTCCTGTTAATCTCCTTTTGATTTGTTCTATTGATCAAAAGAAGTAAGTAACTATATGATTCATCTTAAGCTTTGAAGTTGTAGCATCTTTTATCTTGTTGCATTTTTTAATTCTTTAAATAGTTATTGACTTACATGATTAAAAGTATCCCGATCAATGATGATACACCTAGCTATCCAGGAATTAGAAGTGTACTTAAGTTATAAAATTATGGGTAGGTAATTATGTTACTGAACCTGGTATCAAACAATAGTGTAAAGGCCATGCAGATTCTGCTGCTGTAAGCTCTTGTTCATGTAAGTTTCTAAGTTCATTTCACTATATGGAACAATGAGAGAAAAACTCGGATTCTATTGAAAGGAAGAATTAAGTTTCAAAAGAGCTTATCAAAGCAATTCAAGTTAAAAGAGGAATAGAGCAGTTTGATAAAATTTTATATTGTAGCCATATATGAACAGTATATGCATATATTTCTACTTGTATTGACAGCTTTATAAACTTCATTATGAAAATAAACTTTTGATTTGAAAAAAATGGTTTGTTTCCAGGCTGACCCTTGTAAACGGATTGAAGTGGGTGGACGAGGTCATTCCTGATGCTCCATATGCAATTTCTGAGGAGTTCATGAATCGTCTCTTTAATGAATACAAAATTGACTATATCATACATGGCGATGATCCCTGCCTGCTTCCAGATGGATCAGATGTCTATGCTGCGGCAAAGAAAGCTGGGCGTTATAAACAAATTAAACGTACTGAAGGAGTTTCCAGTACAGATATTGTAGGTACTAAGTTTCTCTGCTTGTATTAGAAGGCCTGAAATTTTGTGAACCATGTGTATGTGCTCTAACTTTGCTTCAATCCAGGAAGGATACTTGCTTCTTCAAGATGTCGAGAAAATGGTGAAGACCATATTGTTAATGGTAAGCAACATCAAGAAGAAAGCCAGTCCGAGGACTCCCACATATCCCAATTCTTACCAACATCGCGCCGGATTTCCCAGTTTTCAAATGGCAAGGTATTTGATTTCTTGTGTAGTCAAGTTTCCCATTGCAGTATGTGTATACTTAGTTGATACTTGAAACTTGATAGTTCGGCATACCGATTAATCTGAATATCTTTAGATTATATTTGTTTTTGGTTTGCTATATTTTATTAATTCTTTTAGAGCCATTGCAAAGGATATTAATATTTTTGGAGATCTACTTGATGTAACACACTGGTTTTGATATATCATTGGCTTCATGGAATTTTTTATATGTTGGCAATTTTCCACGGAGAGGAGGCACAAGGGGGTGTCTGTGATAGTTTCAGAGACAGGTTCTAACATTATGAGTAATCACTAATCTTCAAAACATGGAACATTTTGATCTTTGCAAAATTTTAGTGAATGGTGATACTTGTCTGTGTTATAATGTTGTGAGGAACTTTTTAATTGGGATAATCCATTGCCATTTCATCTAACTTCAGGAGCCTGGAGCGAATGCTCGAATTGTATACATTGATGGGGCATTTGATCTGTTCCATGCAGGGCATGTTGAGGTACATAAAAGTTTCATATTATTTTAACCAAGTTCCAAATTTCATTCTCCCAAAGGCACTATCTCAGCTAATACTCATGGGTGGTATTTTCTTATTGACTTATTATTTCCTGTTATTCACTACTCTTTTAGATTCTTAAGAGGGCTAGGGAGCTTGGAGATTTTCTTTTAGTTGGTATCTACTCAGATGAAACAGTGAGGTATAGTTTCTTATTTAGCAAATTTGATTTTGATTGGTATTATCTAAGTATTTTGTTAACACTAGATAAGAGAGTAACAAGTAACAACTTACCTTTAGGGAACACCGGGGGAGTCACTATCCTATTATGCGACTTCACGAGCGTAGCCTTAGCGTGCTGTCTTGCCGTTATGCTAATGAAGTCATTATCGGTGCACCTTGGAAAGTTACAAAGGATATGGTATGTCAATTTTTTATGTGTGCAGTGTGCTTGTCTATTCCATTTTCCTAACCATTCTTAATCAAACATTGAATGAAATTATCTATGTTCATTCATATTTTTTGTTCCTTCGAATCAAACAGATTACAACTTTCAATATCTCTCAAGTTGTGCATGGGACTGTTGCTGAGAACTCACTTAAGGTAAGTTCACTGAAAGCTATTCTGTTCATATGTGGCAAAGATATTATCTTCCTTTTTTGCTGGTATTGATATTGGAGCATGTTGTCTTGTTTCAGTCTGAAAGTGATCCTTATGAGGTTCCGAAGAACATGGGCATATTCCGCTTGCTTGAAAGCCCGAAAGATACCACAACTACTTCTGTAGCCCAAAGGATAATAGCTAACCATGAAGCTTACAAGGTATTGTGTCTCTCTTTTTCATCATTCATTTGTTCAAAATTTTGGAAAATTTGAACTGCCCTTACAATCTGTGTTTGTGACTTTTGTATGCTTATAGTATATCACAAATTATATAATTCCCTTCTAAAAGAAAATATCCAAGAAAGAAGTAGCTAGGTCTACTATTAGGACCAAGGTTCCGAAAACCTAACCAATCATCGAATAGGTGGAGCTAGAGGTTCAAAAGTTTAAAGGTTTAACTGAGGTTCAACCTTATATTTGTATATCAAATATATATTTTTCTTTTAAAATGGAATTCTGTGTTTCATTATTTTAAATTGGTTAACTGTTAAAAAAATCAGTTCGGTTTTTACCAATTTACAAGGCTTACCAATTTTTGACCGGTCCATTGACAACCGATTTTCATCTTGAACCGGACCGGTTTGATGGTTGGTTTTTAGTTAAACCGATTGAATTGACCTGTTCGATCCGGTTTTCATAATCATGATTAGGACCTGTAACCATGTTGAGTTTCATACATTTGAAATTCTAATTCAAAATCCGATGTCTAAGGTTTTATGACATAGACTTGTGCTACTCTTTTTGTTGTGTAAATGCTGCAGAAACGAAATGCTAAGAAGGCACAGAATGAAAAGAGATACTATGAAGAAGAGAAAAAATATGTCTCTGGGGAATAAGCCTTGTATGGAATTGTGTCACAGCCTTAGTTTGCTACACTAGTCTCCAAGAGTAAAGAGATGCTGATCTATATAGCATAAGTTGTGGATGGACTACATATGATTAAAATTTCCTCAATAACTGATGAAGTAATCTGCCACTTTGTTAAGTGAAAGGTTCCTTATATGGTTTGCTTATTACTCATTTTTTGGCATGTCTTGATGGGGTGGTATTTTATTTTATATGCTCCATTAGAGGTTGCCTTAATAACTTGGCAATTGTATCAAAGCATATGTGCAGACCTTAATATACATCAAAGGTTCTGCCTTGTTTGCTATTTCTTTTTTTACTTTTTTTTAATAATTATTAACATTGGATTATATATACATCATTGTTATAAGAATCGGACCAAACCGATCGATTCAGATGGGTTAATCGAGAATTATTTACTAGATCGGTTCGTTTTAGATAAAAAATTGGTTGATAATGAATCAGTAAAAAAATCAGAAAATTCAGTCGAAGAACCAGTTGACTAGTTAAATTGGTACGATTTTTTAGCAATTAACTGATTAAAAATAATAAAATATAAAATATTACTTTTTCTCTCCTAAAAACTATGTATTTTATACGTTGTATTATTTTCTTATATCTAATTCAATCCTAGATGAATAACGATTGAAATATTAAACTTTTGAACTTCTATCTCTGTTGGTTTAATAATCCGTTTGATTTTTAGAATCCTGATATATAGGAATTATTAGCTAGGATAGGTCCCAAGCTTTGCCACCTTTCATGTTGAATTTCTTGAGCCTTCCGAAGAACATGACAAGAATAAGGATGAACTTGCCTTTGTTGCTCCATTTCCCAGAAAATCCAACCCATAAATCTTTGCAACTACCATTCGCTTTCAATTGCCTTGCGCAGCTATATCCCATTGAGAAACCTACGTTCCCATATGCACTGCACCATTCCAAACATTTTTTAATACTTGTTAATTAGTATTTAATTAATAAATTGTAAATAGACTTACGAATTAAAAAAAAAAGAACAATTACGTTTAATAGGGAACTAATTTTAATTAGTTAGTATTAATTAATTTATTATTGTAAAACAACTTTAATTTTAATTTTTTTTAAGAATTTAGTGTTTTTTTGGTGACTTAAGAATTTAGTGTTTAAAATTATGATTTAAGGTCTAGAATTTAAAATTTAAAATTTAAAATTTAGAGTATTAGAATTTAGAATGAAAAAATATTAGCTATCCAGTTGAACTAAAAATTTTATATTATTATCCTCAAATTTAATAAGAGGCTAGTGTAATTTACTCAATTTTTTGTATTTTATATTTTGTTCATTATGTTATTTTCAACTTCTCTCAATATAATTTTCAGTACAATAAATAATTAATCTAAAAATTAAGAACTAGTATCTGAGTTATTAAATAAATATATTTTAGTAAATAAATTTACAATCAATATTAAATTTTTTAATTAGTGTGCAAATGATTAAAATGACAAATATTATACTATAATCCAAATAAAGTGCAAAAATGGGTTGCTCAAGATAACTTAACATAACCTAAAGAGTATATACCTATTTTGGTCCTCAAATAATTTTAAATCAGACATTTTAGTTCCCAATTAAAATTAATTACTCGATTGGTCCCTAACAATTAATTCCGTCAGTCACTTAGGTCCTCGTCTGCGTCAACTCTAACGGAAGACAAAATGGTCTCTAAAAACTCAAACATGGGACAAAAGGATCCTGGTAACTCTAACAAAGGACAAAATGATTCCTGACCCTTTTATTCGAAAACGACACTGTTTTTCCCCAATTTTTATCATATCTCGCATAACCTTAACATTCATACTCTCCTTCTTCACCTTTACGGTTTTCTTTTCCATCTTTTCCTTCCTCCTCTTTACCTCCAAGATTAAGCTACAGTGTAATTGTCACACGTGTCGCACCTACCTCAATATGTCATGGACCACACACTTCCTAAATCTTTGTGACTGGTACATCCACCTCCTCTGCACTTCACCCACCAAAAGCATTCACTTCCACGTTTTTGATAACATCACTTCCAACTCCGACAACGTTCACGACATCCTCAAAACCAAGTTCTACAACTACTCCAAGGGCACGCCTTTCCCCACTCTCCGGCAAGAAATATAGATTGTTGGACATTAGAACATCATGAGAAGATTCTCCTTCAACATCATATGCAAATTCTCATTTGAAATAGACACCGAGTGCTTCATTCATTCTTTCACGGAGTCCAAGTTGGATAAGGCAGCTTTGACCTCGCATCCAAGCTATTACAACGAGCAATGTTGCCGTTGCCGCTCATATGGAAACTGAAGCGATTATTGAACATTGGTTCGCAGGAGAAGCTGAAGAAAACGATCAGAGTGGTGGACAATGTGGTCATGGAGATGTTAAGGCAGAGGAGGAAGGAGATGGCAACGACGACGACGAGTTTTAAGAAATAAGACTTGCTATATAGATCCATGGGATCCATTGAAGACGACAATTAGTTGAGAAATATAGGCATTAGTTTCCTGAGTATGAATTGGTTGAGAACGAGGATTTTTTTTCTTGTGAACATTAAATTTATAGAGTATGCATTGTGTAATTTGAAGTTACAGTGTTAAATTGTTAGTGTTATGCGAGATATGATAGAAATTGGGAGAGGACAGTGTCGTTTCCGAACAGAGGAAATCAGGGACCATTTTGTCCCCTGTTAGAGTTGTCGGGGACTATTTTGTCCTCCGTTAGAATTAACGGAGTAAAGGATCTAAATGACTGATGGAGTTAATTGTTAGGGACCAATCGAGTAATTAATTTTAGTTAGGGACTAAAGTGTCCAGATTGAAATTCTTTAAGGACCAAAATGAGTATATACTCTAACCTAAAAAGCACTCCACTAGGCTTCTTTTGTCTCTCTTGGCATCATTTTCAGTTTTGTGGTCCATTATGGGCATGAATGTTGTGTATGGTGGAAGGTACCTGATTTACATACCCATAACAATCATATCAAATTATTACACATAATTTATGAAAAGAAATATAGCGAAAACTCACGTGGAGTTGTTATCTTTAAGAATTGTAAGTAAATATTTACCAAAAAATAGACTTACATCATGACGACAAAGAGGACCAATATGGCTGAAGAGATAGTAGAGAGATCAAAAACGGATTCACCAGAATGTCTAGCATTTGTGATTTGAAACAAAGACGCAACAAATTTCTGATAAGGATTCAAACCATCCGTGATTTGTGTTCCCCACTCCATGGAACAAAAAATCACAAATTGAATTATATTGAACCCCAAAACGGTGGCAACAAGTAGCCAAGAATGAAGGGCAGGTAGCAAATGACCATAACCTATTTCCTTTGAATTCTTAAGCAAGTATGAAAATTCCTCTCTTTTGGTAATTTTCTCAAGAACCCAAATCACAAACCTCAAGCATGGTGCATATAAGGTGTTACCAAGAAGGATATATGGGAGAATAATAATAAGAAGGCCTGAATTCTTCTTGAAAACTATCATATTTTCATTTGTGGGGACATAGCCACAACTTGCAAAAGTTGAAACTATGGTGAATAAAGAAAATGTTAGGGTTTTGATACCTTTTTCTCTAAGTACTTGCCTTGCACTAGGTATGAAGCTCATGTACATAGAAACCAAGAAAGTGCCAACAAATTGAAGCACCAAAAAGTAACCTAAAACTACATGACTCAAATACTTAAGGGAGTTAGACCTAAGTATATGTTTATTGTTAATATCATAATTGACATCAATGACTTGGTTTTGGTCTTGTGATGAGTGATGATTAGGAATAGAAACTAAACCAAGCTCAATTTGATCATTGACCTTTTTTATTGGAAGACTATTATTAGTACTAACTTTGACACTATAATCATTTTTCATGGAAGTGAATGAATTGTTATTGAACCTAGCAAAGACAAGTTCTAGTAAGGAAATGAAAACTTCACCACCAAAAAACATAAGAAAAGTTATGAGCACGAGTTGGGAGTTAGAGAAAACTTCCATTTCTATGGCTGTCATACTTGAGACAGTAGAAGCAGAGACAGAAGTATAAAACAGGTCGAAGTTCTTAGGCTTAACATAGGTTTTTAGTTTCGATACCTTGAGACCCAAGTATCCAAAAACAGACATGATCATAAAATAACAAAGCTGAATGAAAAATGAGTTGAAGTTGAATTGGAAATAAGGGCTAAAAAGATGTTGTAGCTTCCTACCAAAGAAGGAAAGGTTCATCATTTAATTTGATTAAAAATTGAATGGGGACTTGGATGATTACTTGAAGTGGGAATTGGAGGCATGCATTTATAAAGGCATTGGGAAGTCATTTTTGTCTTAAATAAAATATAAATTCATCTCTATTAAATAAAATATAAAATCTCTTCTAATAATATATTTTGAAAAAAAAACAAAGTGATTAAAAAAAATAGTTTGATGGAAGATTTGTCTTAAATTTCAAAAATTAGATATTAATATAATTTTTAATTTTTTTTCATATTTAGAATACAATGACTCATAGATGACTTAACTTATCTCGGATATTATACATTCGAAATACAATAAGTTTGTCAAACGAATTGAATTTTGGGAGCATCCAATATTAACATATTAAATCTTTTTTTATATATTGGATGATTGCATCTGGAATACATGTATATTAATACCTATTATATTTGAGATACGTTTCAGAATTTAAATTGATAAATATTTCATAAATTACGTATATTAATAAATAAAAAAATTTATTTTTTATATATAAAAATATTATTTATATTGACTTTTTTTTGGATGATATAATTAATATATTAAGTAGTATTACTTACTTATTAGTTACTTATATGTTTATTTCTTTTAACATGTGCTATTTTAAAATATTTTAAATATAATCCGTCTTAATTAATGGTCAAAGCTAGTAGTTAAGCAGCAATGTTAGCATAAAAAAAAGTAAATTTAAAATTTAAAAATTTTTAATAAATTTCTTAGTTCTTTCTAATAATAATTTAGTATACTATATAAAATATGGAAAATAGTGGCAGTTTTTTATGGTATTTGTGACAATTTTAAACTGTCATGTTTTTAAATTGCTGCAAAAAATTCACAGACGTTTGAATTTGAGATTGTGCTGAAAATTAAGGATAAGCACGGATAGTGGGTATTTGATTATCCATCTGAATTCGAACCGAACAAAACCAATTAAATTGGTTCTGAAACCAATGAATAATCGGGTCAATCCGAACCAAACCAATGACTTTCTCTAATAATTGGTTCGGGTAACGGTTCTGGTGGTGTGGAACCCGAACCAACCCGTAAATTCGACCATATATTAATCAAAAGATTATTCCTTTGAAAGATTATTTCTATTACACTTTTGTAATTAGCATCTAATGTGTTTGGTGTTTAATATATTTGGATTTTAATGTGTTTGGTGTTTAATATGTTTGGATTTTAATGTGTTTAGTTTTTAATTTATTTGGTATTTAACATGTATGGATTATTTCTATTGATATTACATGTTTATTATACTTACAAAATTTTTAAGATAAAAATTTTGTTTTTTTTATTTTTTTTATAAATTTCTGTTTCATCGGGTACCCAATTACCCGAACTGAACCAATCCGTTCTTAATCGATTTAGTTTGGTTCCGGTATATACACAAAAAAACGTAAATTCGAATCAAACCGAATCAATTACAATTCAATTAATTCGATTCTAATTTTATCATAAACCCAAACTAACCCGATCGGTGCCCACCCTACTGTAAATCATCAAACTGATTCAAATCACTTATCATATTTGGTTATAGACAATAAAGAAATTAAGTTGCGGGAAGACTGGGGGTATGGAAATTGGGTTATCAATTTGGACGATAACAATAACCTTAAATACTAATGATATCATCATAAAGACTATAGTCCTAGATATTCACTTAAGCATCACAATTTCGGGTAATTATGCTGATGAAATAACTTTTTGATTTGTGGTTGAAGTAAAATTCGTACAAATCAAACAAATTCAAACGATGGAAGGTGTTTTGGTAAGTTGGGTGAAGCTATATATGTCATTAATTCCTTGAACAACAATGCATTGGCTTCTATATGCTTTGACTTTAATAGCACATATATGTGGTTTAGAATATTTCTTTGCGTAATGGTTATTTTCACATTTGAATGGCTAATATTCCTTTTAGTGTTTTATCTTTGGCATAGTTGGGTTAATCTTGAATTATTTAATTTGATTTCTTTTTTTCTTTTTTTTGGTTTAGGGCAAGCAATACAAAATTGAAGTTGAGTGTGACGTGATAACTTTCCAATAAATAAATGATAGAAAAATGATATTTTCACTCTTATTTTCCATAATATTACTTCACACATAATGACATATGATTATATATATATGAACTACAAAATTGAAAGATGAGATTACATAGCATAAAATAAAGAGTTATGTTAAGTAGTTAATGACTTTCTTGAATAACATAAATAACAGGCCCTAAAATTGATCCAATTTAAGTAAAACATACTACACTTTAAAATATTCACCTAAATCTTAATATTAGAATAATTATCCACACACCTAATAAATTAAACATTCATTATATTTATTATTCATATTATTTAATATTTTTATTGTCTACTTATACTTTTTCTAAAATAAAAAGCTTGGTGGGTTTTACAATGTTCATCGTAATGTTAACCATTGATCAAATAAGAAAGAAAAAAAAAACAATTTATTAAGTTCAAATGCACTCACTTTATACACGTTCATCCAATGATTCAGCAAAATATTGAGAAGTCTTAATAAAATGTGTGTTGACAAGTTAGTTCTTAATTCTATCATTTTGATAAAACTATTCGTATTTTTACTTTATCATTCGATGAACATGCAATGAATAATTGAAAATTTTAATGGAATGAATTGGATAATAATAAGAATAATATGTATATACGTATTTGATAAAAATATGTATGGTATGTAAATTAAAAGAAAAAAACGTTTAATTGTACAGAGGAATTTGATATTAAGACAAAAATGTTAAATTATAAGGTAATTTTTCACACATATAATTAAACAATCAAAGCTATAGTAACCAAATTGATCAAACCCTTTAACAATTATATTAGCATATAATAATCAACAATCCACGTAAGATAAACAACATTTTGAAATAATCAAACCTTTTTATATGCGTAATCAAATATTTCTAACCGATATAACCAAATTCTTTACCAAAATATATATATATATATATATATTGAAAATCATACAAAATCTTATACCACCACAAAATAACCCAAGTGATCCAATAATGAAAGGTTTATATATAACGTATGAAAGGTTTAATTAACTGATTAATAGACGTACCAAAATATTCGATTATTATGATTGCAATATTTGATTGAAAATATATCTCATTAGTAGTTGTAAGTTAAATTGTTACTTTTGGAAAGTTTGATTATAAATTTATATCTAGTTCGTAATTTTTTGTATATTGTACGGCTATTATGTATTTTTATATCAGAATTACTACACATCTAAGTATTTTTTCATCTAAGTCCATTCAAGTAGGCCCAACACTAATAAAAATTATTCTTATTAAAAGAGCGTGATTACACGCACAGCTGCTTCTCCTTCTCATGCAGCTTCTTCTTCTTCTCATGCTCGTTTACGTATGTAGCATCTTCTTCTTCTTAATTCTTTGCATTCTTCTTCTTCTTCTCACGCTCGTTTACGCACGAAGCGTCTTCTTCTTCTTCGCCTTCTTCTTCGCGTTTCTCCTCTTCTTCCTCCTCCTTTTTTTTCGCGTTCCTTCTTCTTCACATGTTTTTTCCTTATCGTCATTCTTTTGTTATTGTTACTGCTATATTTTTTTCCTTTTTCTCCTTCTCTCCCTGGTAAAGAAACAGTAGAAGGTGGGAATGAAGAGTTTTGAATTGTGCAGAATAAAAATGAACCGAAATTATATTTAAAATGAATCAAAATTGTATTTAGAATGAACCAAAAATTAAATTCAGAATGTAAAATCGTTTTAAAACAAGCACAGAACAAAATAATTCACTCATAAATAAACCGAAATCATATTCAGAAATGAACCGAAATTATATTCAAAATGAACCAAAAATTAAATTCAGAATGTAAACTCGTTTCAAAACAAGTACAGACTAAGTGTACCTTTATTTAAATTCAGGATGAAACAAAATTATTTAATAATTGCGACACAAACTCAATTAAAAAACAAGAACACAAACAAAAATTGAATCATCAACGAAAAATGAAAAAAGAAGAAAAAAGAAGAGGAGGAGGAGGAGGAGGTGGTGGTGATAACGGTAACGAAAATAAAAAATAATAAAAAAGAGGAGAAGAAAAAGATGTAACATCAGGGAAGAAGAAAAACGTATACGTGAATTTGAAACGAGCACAGGTGTTGAATTTGGAAAATTTGAATTATTATGATGATCAAATATAATTAAAAATTTTAATTAAAAAATTGTTATTTCAATATTTGCTTCCAATTGTTTTTGTTAGTGTGCAAATTTTGATTATTGGGTCAAAAATATTTTAAGCCCAACTTGCTATTTAAAGTTAATCAAAGCCTTGTATAAATCTTTTTTATCTTGTGTGGCTGAATGATAAATTAAGAAGTCTAAAGCTGGCCCAACAATTTGTTAAGCCCAACCAAACACCTTTCTTGGTCCTATAGCATTGTGGATTCGAACTGGAAAAAGAGAGAGGGACTCCAAACAAGCCAGTGTTACCTACTATATTGTGGAATGGAATTTAAAATTCAAATGAATTAATTGTTTGTATAGATAACTGAAACATAAAATTAAATTGAGTTAATTTAGCATTGAAAGCTTTGTATTTTTTCTCTTCTCTCTTTCTTACTTTCGGTTGTCAATCAATCAAAAGAAGAAAAAGAAAACAAGCTATCAGATAAAGTAAATAGTGAAGCTATGAAAGAAAAAAAAGGTAGGATAAAGAAAGTCTATGAAGAAGAAAGATCCGAAGCAAGCCATGATTTTTGCCATTGAAGACAAGATTTCAAGAAGAGTTTCAAGATCTTCCATGCTAGAAAAAGAAAAGATCTGCCTCGGTAAGAGAAGAAGATCTTAGTTGTAAAAGCTCATTTCCGTTTTTTATTCATCAAAGAAAGAAGATAGCTTTTGGAGCTACAAGATAGGAAGAAGCAAAAATGAAAAGCATGGAGCTGTCAGGGATCAGAGGTTCATTAAGGATCAGAATTCTTTCTTGGAGCCAAATGTAAGACATGGTTAATTAACGACTAATTAATCTATAAATGAGAATTCATTCTAGAAAGCCAAAAATGTGATTTTTATGGCTTAATATGATAGAGAAGATTGAGACGAGAATTTCGGTACCAATTTTATAGAAATCGGACTAAGATTGGACCGAACGGGCCAAACCGGGCCAACCGGACCCAAAGTGGTCCCTTGGCCCAACTAAACTAAACCAAAACCCCAGTTTTCAGCACTCTCTCTCCTCAAATAACACTCTTACACGCTGAAAATGGAGGCCATAGGGGGAAGAACACTCTCTCAAGTTCTTTCTCTCACTTGATCTTCAAACCACCATAACTTTTGATCTAGAGCTTCGATTTCCGCACCATTTACGGCCACGCGTTCACCACAGAGATCTCTACAAAACCCATACCATCAATCTTGAGGTAAACCACATTTTTCTCTTTGAATTCCAGCCTTTATTTTCGAGTTTCATGAATAAAAATGTTGAGGTTTTGAGCTCCCTTGTGTTATAGGATCACATTAGCTTGAAGGGAATGCTTGTTCTTGCTCCCTGGGTCCTTGGGTAAGGTAAGATATCTCAAACCCTAGTGAGAATGTTGAATTTGTGGTTTTGGGTATTGAGCTCTTGTGTTTTGGTATGATGTTGTGGCTTAGGCATTTTATATATGTGTATTGGAGCTTGATTGGTGATTTGGGAAAGCTTGGAAGAGGGTTTTGTATGCAAAAATCTATTCTTGGAGGATTTGAGGCCTTGAGAGCTTGAGAAAAAGTGGTTTGGAAGTGCTCCGGTTGAGCTTGGGAAATCGGCTAAGGTATGGTCTCGATTTCTCATATCTAATATGTAATGTGGTAGGAAATACTTAGGCTAGAGGCCCTAAGATAGGCATTGAATTGTTGACATTGTTGATATTGTTGAATGGTTGAGATATATGATGTGGTCATTGGTGCACGAAATTGTGATCACTACTTTTCACAAATCAAATTAATCCCCAGTAATGAAACCAAAAACTTGGTGTTCAATACCATGGCATAAACACAACTTCGCACAACTAACCAGCAAGTGTACTGGGTCGTCCAAGTAATAAACCTTACGCGAGTAAGGGTCGATCCCACAGAGATTGTTGGTATGAAGCAAGCTATGGTCACCTTGTAAATCTCAGTCAGGCAAACTCAAATGGGTATGGTGATATACGAATAAAGCATAAAGATAAAGATAGAGATACTTATGTAATTCATTGGTAGGAA
>NC_029776.3:86788558-86790603 GCF_000817695.3 Arachis duranensis
TTGCCTTAGCTTCTCTTAGCTTTCGCTTCAAGGTCCTTTCAGGTTCAGGATCAGCCTCAACAAGAATGCTTTTGTCTCTGCTCCTGCTCATAAGAAAGAGAAGAGAACAAGGAAATATGGAATCCTCTATGTCACAGTATAGAGATTCCTTGAGGTGTCAGAGGAGAAGAAAAATGGAAGGCAGAAGTAGAAAATTCAAACTTATCAAGAAAGATGGAGTTCGAATTTTGCATTAAGGAATAGTGTTAGTCCATAAATAGAAGGATGTGAGAAGAAGGGAAGTAATTTTCAAAAATTAAGGAAAAGATTTTGAAAACATTTTTGAAAAACTAATTGATTTTCGAAAATGAAAGTGGGAAAGAAGTAAAGTGATTTTTGAAAAAGATTTTGAAATTAGAAATCAAAAAGATTTGATTGAAAGTTATTTTGAAAAAGATGTGGTTAAGAAGATATGATTAGTTTAAAAAAAAATGTGATTGAGAAGATATGATTTGAAAGACATTTTAAAAAGATTTGATTTTGAAAATTAATGACTTGGCTATCAAGAAAAGATATGATTCAGACATTAAACCTCTCTCAACAGAAAAGGCAACATATTTGAAATGTTGAGTCAAATCATTAATTGATAGCAAGTATCTTTGAAAATAGAAAGAAATTGATTTTGAAAAAGATTTGATTGAAAAGATATGATTTGAAAAAGATTTGATTTTGAAAAACTTTGATAACCTGAAAAAAAAATTGCATTGAAAAACAGAATCTTCCCTCTTGTACCATCCTGGCGTTAAACGCCCAGAATGGTGCACATTCTGGCGTTTAACGCCCAAAACACTACCTTTTTGGGTGTTAAACGCCCAACCAGGTACCCTGGCTGGCGTTTAAACGCCAGTCTGTCCTTCTTCACTGGGCGTTTTGAACGCCCAGCTTTTTCTGTGCAATTCCTCTGCTGTATGTTTTGAACCTTCAATTCTCTGTATTACTGACTTGAGAAGACACAATTTAAAAATATTTTTGGATTTTTAATAATGAGGAAAAATCAAAAAGCAACTAAAATCAAATAAACAATGAATAATCAAAATGCAACTAAAATCAAATAACAATGCATGTAAGACACCAAACTTAGCAGTTTGTATACTACTGACACTATATGAGACACATAAACACTCAAGTCAAAAGAATTCAAAGATCAGAGTAAGAAATCATCAAGAATTACTTGAAGATCCTTAAGACACATGAATGAATGCATGCAATTGACACCAAACTTATGATGAGACACTAGACTCAAACAAGAAATATTTTTGGATTTTATGATTTTTCTGAATTTTTTTTTGTGTTTTTCGAAAATTAAGTGGAAAAAGGTATCAAAATTCTTAATGAGAATTCCAGGAATCATGCAATGTTTAGTCTAAGACTCCGGTCCAGGAATAAGACATGGCTTCACAGCCAGCCAAGCTTCCAGAGAAAGCTTCGGTCCAAAACACTAGACATGGCCAAAGGCCAGCCAAGCCTTAGCAGATCACTGCTCCAACAGCAAGATTGATAGAAATCAACAAGCTCTTGTGATGATAGGTTGAAACCTCGGTCCAATAAAATTAGACATGGCCTCTCAGCCAGCCAGACTTCAACAAATCATCATGAAACTCTAGAATTCATCTTCAAGAATTCCGAAAAAAAATATACCTAATCTAAGCAACAAGATGAACCGTCAGTTGTCCAAACTCAACAATCCCCGGCAACGGCGCCAAAAACTTGGTGCACGAAATTGTGATCACTACTTTTCACAAATCAAATTAATCCCCGGTAATGAAACCAAAAACTTGGTGTTCAATGCCATGGCATAAACACAACTTCGCACAACTAACCAGCAAGTGTACTGGGTCGTCCAAGTAATAAACCTTACGCGAGTAAGGGTCGATCCCACAGAGATTGTTGGTATGAAGCAAGCTATGGTCACCTTGTAAATCTTAGTCAGGCAAACTCAAATGGGTATGGTGATAAACGCATAAAACATAAAGATAAAGATAGAGATACTTATGTAATTCATTGGT
>NC_029776.3:86791175-86819683 GCF_000817695.3 Arachis duranensis
CTGAGCATTGAAGCATTTTCGTGTAGAGACTCTTCTTTGAGTTAAACGCCAGCTTTTGTGCCATTTTGGGCGTTTAACTCCCATCCTTGTGCCAGTTCCGGCGTTTAACGCTGGGAATTCTGAGGGTGACTTTGAACGCCGGTTTGGGCCATCAAATCTTGGGCAAAGTATGGACTATCATATATTGCTGGAAAGCCCAGGATGTCTACTTTCCAACGCCGTTGAGATCGCGCCAATTGGGCTTCTGTAGCTCTAGAAAATCCACTTCGAGTGCAGGGAGGTCAGAATCCAACAGCATCTACAGTCCTTTTTGGTCTCTGAATCAGATTTTTGCTCAGGTCCCTCAATTTCAGCCAGAAAATACCTGAAATCACAGAAAAACACACAAACTCATAGTAAAGTCCAGAAAAGTGAATTTTAACTAAAAACTAATAAAAATATACTAAAAACTAACTAGATCATACCAAAAACATACTAAAAATAATGCCAAAAAGCGTACAAATTATCCGCTCATCAGTCATATATGTGATGATGATTATTGATACCTTGATGGTATGTTGTATGAGAAATATGCATGTTGTGATATATGCTTGATGGTTGATCAAGGTTGAATTGTGGGTGAAACCATGTTGATGGTGAGTATGATATTGATTATGTACAATGATGGTTTATTGGAAATGGCATTATTGGAAATTGGGATGAGAAAGTATGTATGACATGTCTATGTGTTTGTCTCTTAGCCATTTGATTGAGAAGTGTTAAAATGATGGGATGCTGTTTTGTGAATTGTGGTGAAGTATTGATGTGTGAGTTGAGGAGGCTTGATGTTGATTTTGGTACATTTTGATTGATTTCAAAAAGGGTTGAAATTGGCATGTTTTGGTTGATTTTGAAAAGAGTTGAAAATGGCACCTTGTGGTTTTGTATAAAAACTTAGTTTTTGGGCATACTTTGATGGGACATAACTTGGACTACGGATCCCCGTTTTGTATCAAACTTATTTAGAAATGAAATTGGATCCAAGATGTCTATGCCGTTTGAAGAACAGGCGAAAAACGATTTAAAATGAGAAAGTTATGTCCATCGGAAGATTGGGGGTTGAATATGTGAATTCTGCAGCTTTTAACTTAGAAATTTTTTTTAGCAGAATGACCCCCACGCGTAGGCGCACTTGGCGCGTGCGCATCGTTCTTCAAGAAGGCACCATCCATGCATGCGCGTGGTATGCGTGGGCTCCTCGATGTGATGCACCCAATGCCAGCCATTTTTCCGAGAGTTGTGCCAGAGTTGTGCCAGTTTTGTGCCTGGGGCACAAATGTACCCGTGCGTACGCGTGGCTGACGCGTACGCGTCGTTTAGCTATTTTCAATCCACGCATCAGCATGTATGACACTTGCGCGTCGATGAGTTTTGTGGCCATCCACGCATGCGCGTGGAGTACGCGTACGCATGGCCCTGTTTTCATCCCAAAGTTGATTTTTGAGTTTTAAAAGTCAAATTTCATACTTCTAAGCCTCCGATCTCACCACTTGTGTCTTAAATCATTATGATATGCCTAGCAATGAGGAAAGGAGCAAGTGAATGTGGTAACTTGCGAGTGAAGCAAGGGAAAAATGAATGATCAATGAGGATCAAAGATGATTATGTGAGATACGGAGGATGGCGGTGGAAGTGCTTGTTATGCCATGGGCCGAAAGGCCGTAATTGTTAATGAATTGGCTGGTTATGGATTTAACCGTGAGCCGGATGGCTAGATTATTGCCGTGTTACAGCGGAGCCATGATTAAGGCTAAGTATAAATGCATATATGTTGTTGAATGAATTGTGAATGTTTGCACTTCCACTATCGGAAATGAGTGTTTTCCTAGGAGGAAGCAGTGGCTAACCACCACGTGCACCAGGTTGAGACTCGAAGCTCTTTTGATCCTATGTCGTCAGGGTGGCCGGACACTGTGAAAGCCCCAGATGAGCTCACCCCCATAAATATTCACCAGTGAGGGTGATGGATATGGATCATGATTATGATCAAGCTTATATTGAGTATAACTCGAGTTGGGGAGACACGACAGAGGGACAGTCCAATGGTTAGCTACCAGGACTTGTCGGGTTGGCTCTATAACCGACAGATGACATCATCAGCCATTAGGGACAGGCATTAATCATATGCATACTATGTGAATTGATTGAGATTGCCTATTTGACTGCATATTACTTGCTATTTGTCTAAATGCCTTATTTGTTCCTATTTGTATATCTCTTGTCTGATATAACTGTGTTTGCTATATTATACTCCTGCTAGTGGTTGGGAGGTCTGAAGAAATTGGAAAGGGAAGTATTAGTTAGACTAAAGGATCTTTAGTCAGATACCCTTTTATGGTTTAGCTTGTTTATAAGCTTTGATTTTTATCTGGATAAAGTTCTAGGATTGCCTTCGGCTTTCCTCTATTATTATATGTTATATATGTGGAAGCTGTTACCATGCTGGGAACCTCTGGTTCTCATCCATGCGAATTTTGTGGTTTTCAGATGCAGGACGTGAGGTTTCTTGCTGAAGCATGTTGGAGACTTCTGGATTAGCGAAGATCCTTTATTCTCGGGATTCTGTTTTGATTTTATGATTTTTTTTAGATACTTTTATCTCCATTGAATAATACAACTGTGATGACTCCTCTTATAAGAGATTTTTTGGAGAATAGGTTCTCAGTTTTTGTGTCCCTTTGGATTTTCCTTGGGGTTTCCTATTTTATTTACTTGTATATCTATATGTTGCTATGCTCGGACCGGTTATCTTCGCAACCGGATTTTGAGTTTTGATATTCCTGTTTTTGACACTCTTTTGTATATATATAATCTCGCGTTGGTTAATCTTTGTTCGTTACGTTATCAATCGGGGTGTTACGCTTTTCGAGTTACGATTTTTGTTTTACCCCTTTTTCTTAAAAAGGCTCCTAGTTATAATCATTTTTCACAATACTATTTGTACTAAATTTTTATTTTAGAGGTCGTAATACATTGCCATCTCTGAATTATGACTTAAGCATAAGACTCTGTATGGTAGGGTGTTACAGCAAAGTCAAGATCAAGGGCTCAGAGTGAAGGAACTTGATAAAAAGGGTTGAGAGAGATACATGCATGTTGGTTTTGTTTCGGTTTTTCCTCTCTCTTCTCTCTGTCTGAACCGTTGCTACTCTAGGTTGGAGAAGAAGTTGCTTGGTTGAACCGGTTTCAACCTTGGAAGCTTTCTCTTCTATAATAAGGGTGAATGGGCAAGGGTTGAGATCAAGAAAAGAAAGCACAGAGTTCTCATAGCTACCCTAAGCTAACAGAGTTCTTCTCTTTCAATGGGTTTTATTTTGTTTTCTTTTCTTTAGTTTTGTCTGTCTGAGTCTCATGGTAAAAAGCAAATGTGGTGAGGTTTGTAAGAAAAATTCAGTGAGAGAAAAAAGACAGTGAGCAAAATTAAAGAAAAAGCCATAGATGTCTTAGAATTTTTTTGTACATCTATATGTTGTGTTTCATGATCCAATGGGAATTTTCTTGCAAGTTGGGTTAGTACTTTGCGGTTGAAAGCTTAGTAGGAGTCCAAGTCAAGTTTAGATTTGGGGATAGAATATGGATTTGTCCCAGATAGGATTGGATAGATCCTAGGAAAGAATTGGTGTATGTAATCCGATAATTATAGTGAACTTCCGTCACTATTGTGAAGGAGACTGGATGTAGACTGCATTGCATTTAGCAGCTGAACCAGGATACATCTAGGTGTGATTTTCTCTTTAATTTCTCTTCTACTCCTATTCTGTTTCTGTTGTGTTGAAGACAAAAATAAAAAATATCTCCTAACTCGTTACGAGACAAAAAGAAAATGTCTCTTAACTTTTTATGAGATCAAAGAAAAAATATCTCCGAAATTTTTTTTTAAAAGGCAGAAATTAATATTCAGTAAAAAGAAGGGGCTAAGATTCAACCATTTTTTTCTTAGCCATTGATTATCATCAACGGGGAAAGAATATATGTATGAATTTGAAACAAACGCGAAAAAAGAAGAAGAAGAAGATGCGTGTGGCTCTAAATCATCATTTGGATAAATTTAAATGCTAAAATTATTTGAATATGGAGAATAATTCTTTTTATATATACGTGGTTAATTGATGATTAATATTTTAATTATACAGCATGGTTGTAAATAGGAGTGGAATTGGGCCTGTCAGATTACCCAACATGGACTCATGACTCATCAACATCGTTTTCTTTTTATTAAATAAATTAAGTTTGAATTTTTTGTAAAATAGTCTATTAATTAGTTAAAAAGTGAATATATACTTAAATAGATTTCTAAAAAATTTTATGTCAAATATTTTTATTTTAAAATTTTTTTACTACATTAAGATTCCTAAATTTTATAAAATTAGGACAAATAAGTCTCTATTTTAATCAAATTCGTTATTTTTATTTAGATAAATAAATCATTAAAAATATGATAAAAAAAATTTATATATTTTATTTTTATAAAATTTAAGAACGACCTTTATGTAATAAAAATTTTTTGGAAATCAAGACGTCCAATATAAATTTTCTTAAAAATCTATTTGAGTATATACTCTTAAAATGTTTATATCATAGTGTTTTTTTTGTTGGTGCATGCCATATTCTTTAAAAAAGTCTATGAAATTTATTCAGCCAACTCTTTAAAATATTATTTCTCTAAAAATAAAATATTTTTAGTTTGAATTTTTAACTATTTACTCATAATAAAATTAAAAAATCAATAGTCAAACTAATAATCAAAATTGCATATTTTTTTTAAAAAATTTATGTTTATGAATTTTAGGTATAATTATAATATATGACTAACAATTAATATATAATTATAAGTTATAAACTCTAAAGTGTATTTAGTATCAATTTAGATTTTTTAAATTTATTTTAAATTATATTTCATAAAACAGAATTTTTAACTAGGCTCATGGACTTGTTAAATTTAAATTAGCTCGAATATAAAACAAATGATAAAAGATAACACACTTAAACTTAAATTATATATTTATAACATAAATCAGACTTATTTAAATTAAAATTTGACTCTATTCGATTAATTTCCACTCCTAATTAATAAAGCAAGTCAATATTTTTTATAATAGAAAAATTTTTAATATTCATTGTATTATTCTTATAATATCTCGTGCAGAATCTGGCCTTGTGAAATAGGAGAAAGTGTGACAGCAAAATAATTAAATAAATAATAATGCTAGGAAATCAAGATAGTTTTAGCAAAAAATTAGTTAAATATTTTTGGGTGAATATAAAATTTTTATGTAGATGGTATTTATATTAGGTATTAGAATTTTTTTTATTTTGTAAATTAGATGATTCTAAATTTATTGTGTTTTAGGCATTTAGAAAGAAAAAGAAAGTGAAAAAACGAAAACTAATTAAATCAATTTTCATGATTCACGTTGCAATGATACTAAACGTATCTCCTTTTAATTTGAATGTAATAAAACATTTAATAACTAATATTTTAAATTATAAATAAATAAAATTAATTACTATATTTATAATTAATTAAGTTATTTCATTCTTTACTAATTTGTAATTGGTTCATATATTTTTTCTTAAATAAAATTCCAAGTGCCAACAACATACGAACAAGTTAACAACAATTCAACAACTATTTGCACTTTTTAATTTTTCGTTTAAGTCCTTGTTTTGTTTAATTGGAATGAAATAAAACAAGAAAATAAAAATATTTTTTATTAATATTAAAATATAAATATAAATAAAGAAATATTTGATTAAATTTAATATATATATTATATATCAAAACTACATGAAACTCCAAATTTTAGCATTTTCTTAGGGGATGTTTCGGGATTAGTATTTTTATTTTTATCATTTTGGAGCGGTTAGAAATGAGTATTTCTTCTCCATTTTATTTTATTTATTTTATTTTTTTAATTTTTGTGCGGTGGCCTTCTCTTCCTGTTAGTGGTGAGCATGGTCCGATCCGGTCCGAAGATCTGATCCGGTCTTGAACATTTTAGGAGCTAATTTAGTGTGATTTTATCAGGTCTAAGGCCGGGTAAGGGTTTTAAAAATAGACCCGGTCATTATTTCGGGTCGGGTCCGGATTATAGCTCGGGTCACTCGAAATCGTCCCGGTGGCCTGATCACCATACACAATAAATATTTTGTATTATTAGTGATGAATAATGGCTATTATTACGTGGAATTTAAGTATTGTAAACCTTAATATTTTGTGTTATTAGTCATTATATATAAGATTATAGGTTAATGTTTTATATTTAAAATGCATAAGACTTTAGACTAATGCATAATATTGTGTTATTTGTATTGATTTAAATATTTGGTGTTATTAGGTAATATTATTATTGATTATGGTTATGCTTTAGATTTAGAGAAGAGTTAGTTCTTGTTATATTTTTCTAAGTGAATTTTACCATGTCAAATAATGGTTGGAGTCTTGGAAATTTGGATATTTTTACATGCTAACTTATAAAAAGGTATCAAGGTAATATAATGTTAACGGCCCGGTTTTTACTCAGTATAATTGTGGCCCGAAAGGATATAAGTTTCATCCGGTCTAGAGTCGAGTTCGAGTCTTAAAAATGGGCCCGGTACATATTTCGAATCGGATTTGAATCACATTAAACCCGGTTTCACCCGACCCATGCACACCCCTACTTCCTGTTTTTGAATGAAAATTTCATTGAATAAGCCGATCACAAACGTGGGAGGGAGATAAGGTCGCGTTTGTTTTTGTATTGTTTGTTTCATTGATAAGATATTAATAATAAGAAATAAAAGATAGAGATATAAAATTTAGTGTTTTTGTATTTTATTTAATAATAAAATAAAACAAATTATAAAAATTTAATTTAGTCTATGTTCATATCTCACTGTTAAATACAATTTTGTATTTTAATGTTTTTATTTCAGTGTCCCGTTTGAACACATAATAAAAACACAATCAAGTCCAAAAAAAAAAATTTTAAATAAATTTGAAATTCTTTTATTGTATAAATTTATAGTGCTATCCATTCCAAAAAATCCATTTGTACCTTTTATTTTTTTTTTTACAATAATTAAATAACGTTTGATTTTTAAGAGCAATCAAATCCCCTTAAAATCTTCAACAAAAAATGCTAGCACTACTATAAACTAAGCAAACAAAGTGATATAATTATTTTTCCCTAGCAGTGCCAATCAAAATGTATTTTAATTTTTTATGTTTTTAATTATATTGTAAGTTTTTATCTATGTTAACATATTTTTTATTTTCTTGTCATCATATTATCACGGCCTTGAACACACTCTAACACTACCGTGTCGATATTCGGACTTACTCAACCTCTTGAGCTAACACCAAGTCAGCCTAACCCTCAAATACTTAGCAAGAAAGCTAAAAATACAAGAGAACACAAGAGAAAGGAAGCTTTGGTGGAAAGAGCAGTTTATTACTCAAGTGTTTGTTATAAGTGATTCACACACACAAACTCTAACGCTCATCCATATTTATAGCCATCCACCTCCTCAATGGATGGTTAGGATTAAATCTAATCAACGGTCTAGATTAATCATCCAGAACCTTCTTTACAAATATCTATCGTACCACAACTTTCTAAATGTTTCTAGATTATTCCATACCACTCTTTATACTTCTATATACATCTACACTCTTCTAGAATACTCTATGACCTTCCAGGATCTTCTAGAATCTTCTAGGACATTTCGGGACCTTCTAGGACATTCTAGAATGTTCTGGAACTATCTAAAGCATTCTCAAACACTCCAGAAAACTATACAAATACTGGTAAGTTTAACCTTCTAAAATTTACCGTGACATTCTCCCCCACCTAATGCGCAGACGTCCTCGTTGCGTTCTGTTCATGATAGCGTCGTAGGTGTTCTTGGAATTGCCACAAATCTTCACGAGTTTTCCATCTAGCTTCGGTTATCGGGAGTCCTTTCCACTTGATCAAGTATTGGATACTTGGTGGTACTCCTCTTCGTTGCACGATGCGATTAGCTAAGATCTCTTTGATTTCTTTATCAAAGGATCTAATCACCACGGGCGAAGCATGACTCGAGTCACTTCTACTTGATTCGTCTTGGTCTTCATGATATGGTTTAAGCATACTCACATGGAAGACCGGGTGGATCTTCATAGAGGGAGGGAGTTTTACTTTGTAAGCAACCTCCCCAACACGTCCAATGATCTCAAATGGCCCTTCGTATTTGCGGATTAAACCCTTATGAATTTTGCGAAAGGCTTTGAATTGTTGTGGAAGAAGTTTGATCATTACCTTGTCTCCCACTTGATAGCTTGCATGCTTCCTCTTCTTATCTGCCCATTTCTTCATCCTCTTGGCAGCTTTGTCAAGGTAAAAACGAGTGACATCTGCTTTTTCTTCCCATTAATCATATGATAAGCTCAAGGGCTCTTCCCTGAGTAAGAGGAAGAAAGAGAGTGAAGTTTAAGCGGCTGTTGTCCAGTCACAATCTCGAATGGGCTCTTCCCTGTAGACTCACTCATTTGCAGATTGTATGAGAACTGAACAATGTCTAGGAGTTTTGTCCAATCCTTCTGATTAGTGCTTACAAAATGACTCAAGTAACACTCGAGTAAGGCATTCACTCTCTCAGTCTGTCCATTGGTTTGAGGATGGAAGCTTGTTGAAAAATGAAGCTCCGACCTAAGGAGTTTGAACAGCTCTATCCATAGTCGTCCTGTGAAGCGTGGATCTCAATCACTAATGATGTTCTTAGGAAATCCCAGTACTTCACCACATTCTTGAAGAATAGTCGTGCTGCCTCCTCTGTAGTGCAGTCGGTAAGGGCGGGTATAAAAGTAACATACTTTGAAATCGATCTACCACAAGAATAGATCCAAACCCCTCAGACTTCGGTAAGGCAGAGATAAAATCTAGAGAGACACTTTCCCACGGTCGCTTTGATGGAGGCAGAGGTTCCAACAACCCACTTGGTGTCTTGTTTTCAATCTTATCTTGTTGGCACACAAGACAAGTCTTCACATAGCTCTCCACTTCGTCTCTCATTTGAGGCCAATAATAAGAAGATTCAATAAGTGCTAAGGTCCTTCGCTGACCTTGGTGACCAGCCCACTTGGTGTCGTGGCATTCTCTCACTAATTTTCTTCTTAGATTTTCCCATTTAGGGACGTATAATCTTCTCCCTTTAGTGTAGAGAAGGTCGTTTTCTAACCAAAATCTTTTGGTCTTACCTTCTCTAGCCAACTCCACCAGCTTCTTGGCTAATGGATCGTGATGCAACTCTTTCTTGATGGTATGCATAATATCTCCTTCAACCATAGAAATGGCCGCTAACTCAGCCTTGCGACTCAGCACATCTGCTACCATATTAGTCTCGCCTGACTTGTATTCAAATTCGAAATCAAACTCAGCCGAGAAATCTTGCCACCTAGCTTGTTTAGAGGAAGATTTTGGTTTAGAGTCTCCCCTATGATACTCAGTGAGTGATTCGGCCACGACGATGGCCTCATCGACATCCTTAACATTTCTTCTTTGTAGTTCTTGTTTGCCCAAGGTTGGAGTCCATCAATGAAAAAGAACAATGCATCCTCTGATGCTAAGTTGGGGATTTGAAGCGTGAGAGTAGTGAACTCCTTTACGTAGTCGCTAATCGTACTCTTGTGCTTTAACTCCCTCAACTTCTTCCTTACTTCATAAACCACATCCTCAGGGAAGAATTGTCTTTTCAACTCCCTTTTGAAATCTTCCCACGTGGTTATGTTGCAAGTACCCTTCTCCATATCTACGCACTTTCTCCTCCACCATAAAGTAGCATTATCAGAAAGGTAGAGAGCTGCAATGCGTACCTTTATTGCTTCTTCGACAACCCCTCGGCCTTCAAAGTACCTCTCCATTTGCCATAGGAAGTTCTCCACCTCTCGATCGTCCCTCACGCCCTTGAACTCCTTCGGCTTTGGGAGATCAATCTTTGTCGTCTCCCTTATAATGGTTGGTCGAGATTTTGCTTTCTCAAACCAAACTCGAACTTCCTCAAATAGTTTCAAGAAATTCTCAAGCTTCTCTTCGATTTGGTGCATGCTTTCTTTGAAAGCATCTAGTTCTCCCAACACGTGAGCCTCGAGGGTCTCCTTATCATGTTCTATCCTTTGGAAACGCTCATCTATAGAGGATAAAACATTCTCCAACACAGAAACTCTCTCTTCTAGAAAGTTAGAGTCCTTACCTCTAGGCTCACTTGAAGAACGAACCTTCTTGCCTCCCTATTGAGAAGGAATAGCATTTCTTCCCCTTTGAGACTCAACATGCTCCATGGTTACACTAGAAGTCATACCCACAAACCACTTGTGCTCCTTCTCAAACCTTGCTCTGATACCAAATTGTCACGGCCTTGGACACACTCCAACGCTACCGTGCCGGCACTCGGACTTACTCAACTTCTTGAGCTAAGACCAAGTAAGCCTAACCCTCAAATACTTAGCAAGAAAGTTAAGAACACAAGAGAATACAAGAGAAATGAAGTTTTGGTGGAAAGAGCACTTTATTACTCAAGTGTTTGTTACAAGTGATTCACACACACAAACTCTAGCTCTCACTCCTATTTATAGCCATCTACCTCCTCAATGGATGATTGGATGGTTAGGATTAAATCTAATCAATGATTTAAATTAATCATCCAGAACCTTCTTTACAAATATCTATCCTACCACAACTTTCTAAATATTTCTAGATTATTTCATATTACTCTTTATACTTCTATATACATCTACACTCTTCTAGAATATTCTTTGACCTTCCGGGGTCTTCTAGAATCTTTTAGGGCATTTCGGGACCTTCTAAGACATTCTAGAACGTTCCAGAACTATTTAGAGCATTCTCAAACACTCCAGAAAATTATACAAACACTGTTAAATTTAATCTTCTAAAATTTACCGTCACAATATTCTCCGCTAAAAAATACAAGTCAATATAATAGAAGTTGATGTTAAAAAATTAATGAGAAAAAAAAGCCACATTCTTGTTGAGAGAAACTTAAAAGTGAAAAAAAAAAACTCCACTGCTGTTAGATATATATTCTTGTGAAAAAGTGAAAATGCCACCATGAACGAGTAAGTAACTTCCTGAAGTTTAATTTGGGTGCTTGGTGGGAAGGATTTGGACATGAATCTCTTTGAATTTAACTGGAGTAACAACTCAACAGATTCTGTTATTAAGTAGTTAGAAGATTTCTCATCTAGTAACATTCAGTTGCAAACTTCTAATATATATAGCTTTATATAGTTGAGTGAGGCATTGTATCACACACACAATTATAACAATAATTAATAATCAGATGAAAATCTAGATATTCTAAACCAAAAGCTTTTCGTACAATATTTTCTACTACTAATTCTGATCTTGAGTTTTTGCAGATATAGCATCTTTTACTCAGAAAGCACTTCAATTTTCACATTAGAAGCAAGCCATGTTGGGTGAGTTAGGTGCCTTGCACAATACTCAAACATGAGATATAGTCACACCTCCCTCTAATAGCATCATAATTGGCTCAAACTGGGTATTTGTAATAAAAAAGAGTCACTAGTAAATATTACTAGATACAAAACTCTTTCAGTAGCATTGGTTAATCATCAAATAAAGAGAGTGAATTTTACTGAGGTTTTTAGTCCAATGATAAAATCAACAATAATTTCGATATTTTTAACGTTAGTTATCTTATATAAGTGGCTAATTCTTTGATATAATTTCAAAAATACTTTTTTTTAATGGCGAATTGAATAAAATTGTGTATATGAAACAACTAACCTCTTGATTTTTGTAATGGAAATTTTGATCAAGTTTGTAAATTAATAGAGCAATTTATGGTTTAATAGTTTATTAATGGGCACTAATATGTTTGTTAATTTATTTTTTATAAATTGGAAATTATACTAATAAATAAGGTTAATTAATAATTAAAGTATTAATTTCTTTACTTTTAAAATGTCTTTTCATAGAAATAAATATAGCTGAGTAGAAAAATCATACATGCTATGCATTCCACAAAAGTTTTTTTTTTTTTTACAAGAGAAGTTTTGTGGGAAAAAAAAAACAGAAAAAGGACATTAAAACTAGAACATACAAGTTGAGAAAATAGAGATGCTTCTTTTACTTTACATGGAATCTGACGCTGTGCAACTATCACAAAATCTCGTACAAGTTCTAGAAGCTCTTTATTGATTCTACCATAAACGAGTATATAGTATAGTATTATGATGATTATGATAATGTATGTGGCACATGTTGGAGCAAATTAATAATTAAATTGTGGTGTGCTATATATATAGGAATTATTAGCTAGGATAGGTCCCAAGCTTTGCCACCTTTCAAGTTGAATTTCTTGAGCCTTCCGAAGAACATGACAAGAATAAGGATGAACTTGCCTTTGTTACTCCATTTCCCAGAAAATCCAACCCATAAATCTTTGCAACTACCATTCGCTTTCAATCGCCTTGCGCAGCTATATCCCATTGAGAAACCTACGTTCCCATATGCACTGCACAATTCCAAACAATTTTTAATACTTGTTAATTAATATTTAATTAATAAATTTTAAATAGACTTACAAATTAAAAAAAAATTACGTTTACTTCCCCTGTTGTTCAATGTTAAGCATTATTTATCATCATAATATTTCTTAATTTGTAGAAATATATATCCAGTTGAACTAAAAAATTTATATTATTATCCTCAAATAATTTAATAAGAGGCTAGTGTAATTTACTTTATTTTTTGTATTTTATATTTTGTTCATTATGTTATTTTCAACTTCTCTCAATATAATTTTAAGTACAATAAATAATTAATCTAAAAATTAAGACTTAGTAACTGATTTATTAAATAAATATATTTTAGTAAACAAATTTATAATCAATATTAAATTTTTTATTAGTGTGCAAATGATTAAAATGACAAATATTATACTATAATCCAAATAAAGTGCAAAAATGGGTTGTTCAGGATAACTTAACATAACCATTTAAAATTGATTAGATAATATAAACAAAATAAAGGAATTCAATAAAAAAATATTAATAGTTGAGAAAGAATATATATAAGTGAAGAGAGAAATTAAAGAAATTAAAGTGGCATGCCTGATAACTTCTATGGTGATATTGAAAACATTAAAGTTGAGAGGATCGTCTCTGAGGCTTTTGTTCTCAGTGATGCAAATCAAAATAATGAAAATAACCAAATATGAAAGTTGAGAGAACACAAGGCACTCCACTAGGCTTCTTTTGTCTTTCTTGGCATCATTTTCGGTTTCGTGATCCATTATGGGCAAGAATGTTGTGTATGGTGGAAGGTACCTGTTACACATAACAATCTATCAATATCAAATTATTATTATTATAAGTTTAATTAACCTGAAAAAAACCCCTCCACATGTTCATAGTTTTATATATTTCTTGATTCTTGAAAAGCCAATTAACATTGCATTATCAATTTTGATTTTTTAAAAAAAGAAATCATGAAGACTGAAGAGTGAGATTTTCAAGATAATTTATAAAATTCCCACTGCCTTAATTTCACAAACTGAATATTGACCATTTTAATAAATTTATGTGCGTATGGTCAATAATCATATCTTAAGTAAGCTCCCTTAGATATATTCTAATACTGAGTAGTCACCAAATCTAAAAATATATTCCAATTCCACATAAGTGGGAGGATAGAATTTATGCAAAACAATCAATAGAGAAAATAAAAGGGATATATCCATAATATTTTTGCTCTCATATGCTTTCACCAAAAAAAGAAAAAGAAAAAAGAATGGAAAAAAAGGCTCTATAATCGAATCAAGTGTGGAATATTGCTAAGTGCAGTAAAAAGGAAGCTAAGGTTATAGAATCTTGTTGATTAGCACACAATAATAATTTACTAGGGATATCTGCTCTGGTCAATAATCTTGTTGATGAAGAAAGCTAAGAAACCCTTGAATATTCTTCATTTGTCCTAAGGAGAAAGCTAATAATATGATATATGCATTATATTAATTATTTGAGTATTTAACATCATCTCCTCTATATGTATATATCTTTAATAAACAGATTATTTAATGTTTAAGTTTTTGTATCAAACTAGCAAAGAAATCCAAAGAAAACTAAAAGAAAAATGAAATAAACCTATTGAGCTGTGGGCATGAATATTAGTATAACGGTTCCGCTACGTTACCAACAGCATATCTGCCAATTTCTGCCAACTCTTATTTATAATTGTGTTTTATGGAAGTGTATTCGTGGATGTGTCTAATAAAAATGTCTTTTTTATAACTGTGTTTAATAGAAATGTCTTTATAGATATATTTTCTAGATGTGTCTCTTTATATATGTGTTTAAAATATATTAATTATTAGACACATCTACGAATACACTCCTATAAAACATAAATATAAATAAGAATTGACAGAAGTTGGCAGATAATATGTTGGTACCCTATACTTTTCCTTAGTATAATTAAGGACATATATCTGAGGCAATGCTGAGATCACTTAATTTTGTTTCTAGAAAATCTAACTCAATTTCCACACATTATATTAGCATTGGGTAAGAGAAAAATTAGGTGGCAAGTAACTAATCATGTAATTATTTGCAATTTAAAGGGGGGGAAAAAGGTATAAGTTTTTCTCATTAATTTCACGTCCAATCAAGCAATATATAATTAATGTCAATAGAAAACATATATAATGAAGACTACTATTCTAATGTTATCTCTCTGCATAGGGAAGAAAGGGTAGTGCTTTCATTTCAATGACTCAGTGTGACTTATCTTGTAACACCAATATGTTTTTTTATTATTATTATTATTATTATTGTTATAAAAAAACTCTAATAGAATCGTTAGAATGAGACTAAATTATTGGTTAGCATATAATAATTTTAAAAATTATGTATTTATCAGTATTAAACAAAGGAACTCAATAAATATGTTTTCCCTCTGAAACATGATACTACCATTTTTTCAACTTACTTTTTGGTGGAATACTAAGTATTATTAAAGGGGCAATATGAAAAAAAAGGCACGAAAAACAGAAAATATAATACAAATTTTGCATAATTTTGATAAATATGTTAGTTTTTGTCTATATAAGAAATGAGTTTATACAATATAGGCCAAAGTTATTGTTTTTAATTAATAAGTTAAGGTTTTGAAAATATCAATCCATTGGATTGGGTAAGTGTAGAAGATAATTTAGTTAGGTACTCAATCTATCAATATATAATAATATAGTTTAAACACCAATGGTAATAAGCTAAGAAAGCATGTGGTCTAGACTCTTAAGAGATATAATAAATTAATAAGCTCATTTGTATGGAATATAGTTTTTATTGGATTCTTAATCAACATAGTGTTTACTTATTACTGAATCATATATGAATTCCAGTGTAAATAAAATTCAGATAAAATTCCGATAAAATTCCATGATAAATGAATAGTATGTCGATATATATGAAGCACATCTATGATGGTAATCATTATATTATATATGCATATAAAAAATATTTGAAAAAAATAAAAAATTAGTTTAAATTATATTAAACTTATTTTATTTTATATATAAATATTACATATATAAAATTATAAATATTAAACTAAATAAGATAATTTTATATTATTGTCTCCTTCACTAGTCTTATCATATTCTTATAATGTTATATTTAATAAGTCCATCTTAAAATAGAAATACTTATTTAATTTACATTTATCTTATTTTAATTTTTTTTCTTGCCACACCTCTGAATTTTTTTATATGAAAAAGTTAATATATACATACATAAGGCCTTAATAATTTTATTAATTTATGAAAAGAAATAGACTTACATCATGACGACGAATAGGACCAATATGGCTGAAGAGATGGTAGAGAGGTCAAAAACAGATTCACCAGAATGTCTAGCATTTGTGATTTGAAACAAAGACGCAACAAATTTCTGATAAGGATTCAAACCATCCGTGATTTGTGTTCCCCACTCCATGGAACAAAAAATCACAAATTGAATTATATTGAACCCCAAAACGGTGGCAACAAGTAGCCAAGAATGAAGGGCAGGTAGCAAATGACCATAACCTATTTCCTTTGAATTCTTAAGCAAGTATGAAAATTCCTCTCTTTTGGTAATTTTCTCAAGAACCCAAATCACAAACCTCAAGCATGGTGCATATAAGGTGTTACCAAGAAGGATATATGGGAGAATAATAATAAGAAGGCCTGAATTCTTCTTGAAAACTATCATATTTTCATTTGTGGGGACATAGCCACAACTTGCAAAAGTTGAAACTATGGTGAATAAAGAAAATGTTAGGGTTTTGATACCTTTTTCTCTAAGTACTTGCCTTGCACTAGGTATGAAGCTCATGTACATAGAAACCAAGAAAGTGCCAACAAATTGAAGCACCAAAAAGTAACCTAAAACTACCTGACTCAAATACTTAAGGGAGTTAGACCTAAGTAGCATATCTTTATTGTTATTATAGGAGACTATTGTGCCACTTGGAACATTGTTGTTATTATTATTATTGATACCATTGACATCATTGATTTGTTTATGGTCTTGTGATGAGTGATGATTAGGACTAGAAACTAAGCCAAGCTCAATTTGATCATTGACCACTTTTATTGGAAGACTATTTTTCATCGAAGTGGATGAATTATTATAATTGTTATTATTATTGAACCTAGCAAACATAAGTTCTAATAAGGAAGTGAAAACCTCACCACCAACAAACATAAGAAAGGTCATGAGAATGAGTTGTGAGTTAGAGAAAACTTCCATTTCTACCGCCGTCATGCTAGACACAGTAGAGGAAGAGACAGAAGTATAAAAAAGGTCAAAATCATTGGGCTTAACATGAGTTCTTGTCTTTGATATCTTGAGACCCAAGTAACCAAAAAGAGAAAGGATCATGAAATAACAAAGTTGAATGAAAAATGAGCTGAAGTTGAGGTGAAAATAAGGGCTACTACAAAGATGTTGTAACTTTCTACCAAACAAGGAAAATTTCATCATTTTGTGTTTCTTCAAATTGAAGGTGGGAACTTTTGGATGGCAAGTTGGAGTGGGAATTGAAGGAATTTATAAAGGCATTGGGGAAGGAGCAATGGTATGTGCTCTTTCCTGTTCATGATGTGGGGCTCTCCAATTCCATTGTTGGTAGCAAGTGATAGGCCTTTAAAAAGAAGAAGCATATTGTAAACATGCAATATATAATAAATTCCTAATTCCTCATGGAATAATAAAAAAAAAATCTTAAACATCATCAATGTGCATCTTAGTGCAAAACTGTAATGTTGACATGCTTACAATGCTTATACACAAGGGATGGGGAGAGAAATTTATCTTAAAACCACTTGTTTTTGTAAGTTTAAGAGTTTTTTTTTTTAGTTTATCTTATATTAGAATCAATTTTTTTATGGTAATAAAAATCAAATTCAAGATATTTTGATGGTAGAGATTATGATATTATGTTATAAAATTACTTATTTTAAATGTCTTAAAATTTTAATTAAAGCTGTTAAGTAAAAGTACATAAATAATTATATATTTAATAATTTTTTAAATAAAGTTTTACATTTAAGTCATAACCCTAACTAAGTTTAATCAAATATTTTAAATTCACGCACGCAAGTTTTATTATCGTCGTTTCTTCTTTTCTTTTTTCGTTATATTTTTTTTTCGCTATCGTCATCATCAACAACACCAACATTTTGCTAACATATTTATTGGTTCTAATTTTTTCTGGTGCGATCATTAAATAATTTTGGTTCATTTCTTAGTTTAATTGAGGTTCATTTGAATTCAGAAATGAATTTAATATTTTTTTTTATGATTGAGTCTTTTTGACTGCTTGTCTAAATCTAAACTAATTTCGGTTTATTTGTGTGTTAATTAAGCTTTATTTGATATTGCTGATAAGTATTGACCAAATTTTTTATTTTTTAAATAATTTTGATTCATTTCTTAGTTTAATTGAGATTTATTTGGATCCAGAATAAAATTCGATGTGTTTTTGTTGATGATTGAGTCTTTTTCTATTGCTTGTTCAAATCTGAACTAATTTCGGTTCATTTATATTCAAAAATGAATTCGATATATTTTTGTTGATGATGAAGTCTTTTTTACTGCTTTTATAAATTTGAAAATGGCTTAAAATAGCTTAAAATGCCCTTTATTCTATGCAAAATAATTTTAAAAAAATGGCTTAAAAAATGTTAAGAGTACTATAAAAGTTTGTAATATTTTAGTAATTTAGGTAAATATTGGGTATAATTATATTTTTTTAATTTTTAAATTATTATTGACTATGTAGAGTATTTCTTTAATATTCTAAGCCATTAGGACATTACAAATTTTTATAGTACTTCTAATATCTTTTTAGCCATTTTTTAAAATTATTTTGTATAGAATAAAATATTTTTTTGGTATAATTTAAATAAATTTATTAAAAAAAATTTCATTAGCTATTAAAAATGGACAAAAGAGTATTATAAGAAATTCGAATTGATAGCTCATTAATATTTTAAAGAAGTCTCGTAATTAAATATTTTGTTAGCTTTTTTTAATGCATGAAATAAAATATATATTTTTTAAATTTTTAAATTATTAATTTTTTAATCAATTATTAATTTTTTAATAAAAGAATGAGCAGAATTAAATCATGAGTAATTCGAATCTGGCCAATTCGAATTACTATGTGTAGCGTGTGTGAGTGCAATTCGAATCACCCTGATTCGAATTACTGTTGGTGTAATTCGAATAAGGTTGATTCGAATTATAGTGTGTCTGCGTGTGTAAGTAATTCGAATCACATTGATTCGAATTACATGTAATTCTAGTTCGAAACATACTGATTCGAACTATATAGTAATGTATATTGGTGGATTTATGAACCAATTTTCTATTTGGCTGATTTGTGTAAAATTTTATTCTTTTTGGCTTATTATAGTGTTTTGCCCTTAATTTAGTGTATAAATAGAAATGGTGTTTGTCAATTCTAAAAATCAAAATTTAATATAAATAGAAATGCTAGGAAGTAGGAAGATATTGAATGTATTTCCATTATTTATCACACATATAACATTTTATGACTTGTGAATTTGATCTTATTTTTCTTTTTTTTAAATAATTAAAATATGTAATTAATTAATAATAACTGCATTTTTATATACAGATAGTATAATATTTAGTGTATAAATAGTAATTTTAAATTTTATATATTTATATTTTTAATAATTAATACTTTATATATGATAAATTGATCAATTCAATCGTTAAATTATATTATATCATTTTAATAATTAGGTTTATCAAATTTTATAAAGTTTGAATATCAATAAATTTGTGATTTAATACTACAAGAGAAATAGAATTTAGCAACAGTTTTTATAGGAATTTGTTGCGATTTTAAACCGCCACGAAATGAATTATCAATATTTTAAGAAGCTTTGCCATATGAAAGGTGTAATAAGTAATAAGTAATAACCGATCATATTTATATCAAGAATAATACCCCAAATAAATCCCCAGGAAATTTATCATCCGACAGTTTCGTCCTCCACAAAATTTAACTAAGTTTTCGACCCTGAGGTTTTCAGATATCCACCAGATACGTCCCCAAAACCGTTTGATCCGGTTAAAGTGGTGACATGTCAGGTTAACTGCAACATGTCACCTCCAGGACATTTTGGTCCCCATCCACGCTGGACAAAACGACGTCGTATTGGAACTAGGGGGCAAAACGACGTCGTTTCGGGGAGGACAAATTTGTCCCCACTTAGACAGAGAATGCAAACGGCTCCATTTTCATGTGGGGAACCTATTTGCCTTATAATAGTATCTTAGGGGGACCTATTTGACCTATAATTCGTGATGTTAAAAGAAGCTATATTTACTTCAACGCAAATCTTAAAAACACATTGACATTGGTCTGTTCATTTATCAAAATGGTAACATAAATCTGAGAACCCAAACATGTTAACCAAACAAATATTTGGCCTCAATAGCAACACAAACCAAATCAAGTCAAAAGAAGGTTTATTTTCTTTAACATAAATTAAACGAAACCATTCTAAACAACATAAAGTCTTCTTCCTCCAATATAACAAAAGGTGGTAACATAACTAAGACAACAACTTTCACACTAATTCTTAGAAGCGTCATTTCTTGAAAGACTGGTTCAACCCTGGTGTTGGAATGAATTTGAACAACTTAGATATTGTGCCACTAGTTGCAGCTGATATTGTCTCAGCACTAATACTCCCCGAATTCTTGACCCTAATTACTGTCTCCTTTGGACGTCTAAAAGAAAGCTGAGCTTGGAATCAACAGTATTGTTATCACCATATTTTACACAGAGTTCAATTGCTTACATTAACCTGACACGTCACCACTTTAACCGGATCAAACGATTTTGGGAACGTATCTGGTGGATATTTGAGAACCTCAGGGTCAAAATCTTAATTAAATTTTGTGGGGGACGAAACTGTCGGATGGTAAATTTCTTGGGGACCTATTTGGAGTACTACTCTTATATCAAAATAGAAGTACGCAGTACGATAAAGTATTAATAAATTGCTTTCAAATTATAGGAGATTTTAGACAATTAATATACATGGTATATGGTGAAATATTTCAATTAACATTTAGATTGATCAAATTTATTTGGAGAGTGTTAGGTAAACAATGATCATCTTGAATAACATGAACAACTACCAATTAAATGAAAATACACTATATCATAATTTAATGTTATTAATTAAATTTAAAATTAATTTATTCTTTTAACTCTATTAATTTACATTGTTCATATATTGTTCAAAAATGTTGTTGATTACTTACACTTTTCTAATTTGAAATACACAAAAGTTGTTTGATATAGTGTAAGCATACCAAGACATACACTTATTCATCAATGCATTAAAATTAATTTCTTTGTTGAAATAGAATATATATAAAAGAACTTCAATTTCTACTCGGATAAAAAATAAAAGAAAAAAAATATAAATTTCCATATTATTGTTCTCCACGGAAACCATTATTATTATAAAAAAATATTATTTACATACTAAAATTAATAATTAAAATTAATTATTAATATATTTATGTATAAATACATATGTGATTTAATTTATTTTCAATATATATTTATATTCTAACATATATTTTATACTAGTAACTGATTTTAGTGTACACGTATAGCATGGTTGTAAAAAAATATACTCTCTACTTGATATGCAGCAACAAATCTTATTCAAGTCCAATTATTTACACATGCTCTGATAGAGTTTGAAGTAATTGAATATTGATCAAAGAGAGAGAAAGGAATGAACTATGAACCGAGTATTGAATTGTTATTGTGTATTCATCAAAGCATAGTAATCAAGAAGAGAGCAAGACTCTCTAAAACAGAAAACAGAATCTTGAGTTAACTACTTTTAACTAACTTATTCTTTTTCTTCTCCATCTTTCTGGTTATCTCTTAAATGCCCTGACTACATCCTTAAAAATCCGCGTTGCATCATCAGTGAGGACTATTCATACTCAATTACAACAAATCTTTTCAATTTATTCAAATTTTAACTTTAATAATATATATAAGATCGAAGGATAGGAAGTGGCTGGATATATATAGCATTTTAATAATGTCATTTACATTTTCAATATATATATTAGATATAACTATTTATATATTTTTTTATCAGTTTTAAATTAAAAAATCATAATATAATATTAAAATTTTTATGACTAATTAATAAAAAAATATAAATATTTTTTTAATATATAACTAGACACTCACAAAAATTCAAGTAGAATGTGAGTAAAATTAATACATGAAACAAAAGCACCATCAACACTTCTCCAATTCTCAAAACTAATAAATTCTAACATTCTATAACCAAATTAAAACAAAAAAATGATACCATCAACAATTTTGTTATAAAACTACTCATTCCAAAAATTTAACTTAATAAAAAGAGATAACATGAATTATTATGTTTCTAACACTTCTTTTTAAATAGAAGTTTTGTATAAGACTTTTTCTTTCTTTTTTTTATTTTTTGAAATTCACCAAGAATCGAATTCTAAACCTTTCAGATATAAAACTCATCATAAAATCACTCATCTAATAAATTTAAACTAATAAAAAAACATAAATCATTATATCTCTAATAATTCTTTAATACCTCTAAAAAACCTCCATTGAACATTAAGGTGGTGCAAGCACAAGGACAATGATAGCAAAGGCCTAAAAGGGGAAATGCAATATGCAATGATAATAATAATGCATGTCGCTTTCCTCTTTACGCTGCATTATGGCCCAATCATAAGTCATAACCATTTCAACCTCTGGTTATTTTTATATATATAAACCGCTCATCCTCTCACCGATTGTCATATAGCAAAATGTATAGATAATATACATTAATGTAAATAGTAAAATTAAATATTTGTATATGTTTTAGTCTATAAAAAAACATAGTTATTACCAGGCCTGATGACAATGAACTCAGTTAGTTAATATAATGTATTATTGGATCAGTTACTCAATCAACATATATCACTACTAGTTCGTTGAACCGTACAAAGTGATGAATTTAATTAAATAAATATCTAAAATAAAATTATTTAATATTTATGGACTATAATATATAAAATTAAAAAATATTAATGAAAATATACTATGTGTATGCAATATAGGTTATTTATAATTAAATCTTAATGTGAGATTTCACAATAAAATTCATAAATAAAGTTAATCCTCTTTCAAAACCCTGCTCGGGAAAGTTAGTAAGATGTTACGTTGAGTACTAATAACGAAATACGAAAGCGATGGCCAAATGATGATTAGATTATATTATCCAAAGGATCTAATGTAAAGTTAATGACCTAATTTAATATATCGAAATAAAAAATCAGTCATTAAATTAATTAACAGTATAAAATATATATTAAAAATAAATTAAATTGATGATGATCGATTATTTCAGCTTCTTAGCTTCCACATTCCCCGCCCCTCCCCAAAATTTTATTTACGAATATAATTTATATATTTATCGGATTTTGATCCTCTCATTTTTATATTTTTATTATAGATTTTGATTTAAATTCCTCTAGCCATTATTAAATAAAAAATTTGCACACCACATCAATTCTAATCCTACATTTTTTAAATTTTGTTCTATTTGTTTCAATATATCGGTAAAAAATTGAAAATAAATATTTATTTCTAATATTAAGATAAATTTATTTTCTAATAATATTTTTAATTAATTTAATAGCTGTATATAACATTTTTATTCTCTGAATACATATGTGTAATGCACTTATATGAATTTGTGAGGAAGAAAATTGATTTCTTTTTTCCCACCACATCTAGTTACCTAAAAGGGCTGCAAGTTGGAGTGTCACCTCACTCATAAAAAAAAAAAAACATGTGTGTGAAAATGTGTCATGATATACTGTCATGGATAGTTTTATATTATATATTTTGACTGTTCAATTATTTATCTAGCCATATAGGTCTCTAGAATCTAGAGACTAGGTACGTATACGTAGGAAGACATAGAGCACTTAATATTTTATTTTAATCTGGAGTTAGGTAAATGTTAGTGTTAAACTGTTGCAAATGGGGGGAGGGGGTGTCAACGCCAATTCTCCATATTGATTGGGACTTAGGATAACAATTGGGCCCTCCTAAACCCAACCGTATTTGAGTATTTTAAATTAAATAATATTTTTTTAAATCTATTTCATACATACAACAACTTATTGATAAATGGTAAACTCTTAAATAGAATTTAGTATTATGATAGAATAGTTTTTAATTTGTCAAATTAAAAAATACAATAAAAAAATAATATGTTAATATTTTAGTAGCTACATGCACATATCATTATAATTTATAAATATATAACTTGGTGCATCTGTGCACATTTTGTGATGAGTAAACAATGTTCCCATGAAAGATGAAATTCCACTCTCTTGAGAACGTGTATGGTCCACCTAATTAATTACCAATACACCTTCCAACCACACCTATTTATATTTTACTACTCTGTCTGCTTCTGCCGAAATTTGATCTTCTACGTGGCCGCTATTTTTCAAATTTTTTTGTTATAATTTTAGGCTAGGGATTCGTAATTTTTACCTTGACTTGTTAAACTAATTTAAAATTGTAATTCGTTAAATTGTAAATTATAAAGATTTAAAAAAATTTAATAACAAAAATTAATTTTATAGAAAATAAAATAAATCTTAAATAAATTAAATTATCCATAAAATTATAACTAATATATATACCATAATAAATTAAAAGTAAAAATTCAACACAAATTCACAAATTAAAACACAAATTCGTAATTTATAAATTCATACAACACTAAAATAAATTCAAGTAGCAAATAAACCAACCAAATTACTAGAATGAACAACTAATTAACTAAAATCTAAACAAGTTATTTAATAATCATTTTATTTTTCATCAGTCATACAATTTTCACAAGTTTCACAAACTTCTGCATTACCATCTTTATCATTATCAGAAGCAGGAGGAAGAAGTCATTGGAAAAGTTCTTTAAATTCATCATCATCAAGATGAGGAATTGCCAAAGGATTCTTAGAGACACCAACAACTCTATTACCACTTGTTTCATCATTTAAATCAGGATTTAGAATTAGAACATCTAAATCTTCTTCTTCTTCTCTATCTTTGTCAGCAATAATTCACTCTTTGTTAGAGTCCAACTCATCAAGATTATAGTCATAATCAAGACTTTTAAAATGATGAAAATTATTATTTTTTCAATGTATTATCATTAAACACTTATTAAAAAAAACCACTCAACAAAATTAAAATTTATGTCTGAATAAGACTGAATGAATTTTATATAATAAATTAATAAAATTTTATTTTTACTATCATAGAATCAAGAGAGTGATGATTCTTTCGGCATTATCTTTACTTTGAACCTGTTATTACTTATATATTTATAGTTAGATACACCTAAACCCAATGAAGACCTAATTAACTTTTGGAACCAAATAACCGGCATACACATTAATATGACCCTTTACATAAAGTTACTAATAATCCAACAGATTTATATATATAATATATGCTAAGTTTTGTATTTAGGGTTTTCTCACAATTTATTAATGATTGTCCATTATCACTCCGACATGTTATATTAGAGTATCTCTAGCTAGTTAATTGCATCCCACAATCTCATCATAATCAATATTAGAGTCAATTTAGAAATCAATATCAGTTCTAGCATTTACTTTTTCAAAACCTCTAACGGCAATGTTATATACCACATTGTCAATGGAATATGAATTATTATTTATCATCGCACAAAACTTTAACTCAATATATAAGTCTGAATATTTATAAAAAAGACCTCACTTTCTAGAGAATATGATTATCCAACTATGCAGCAACATTCAAGAAAAAAGCATATATAGTAGCACCAAACCAGATCAAACTACTACTTCAACTTTTTCAAACTAGGAAAAATCAAATTCAAAACAATAAAAATCAAAAGTTCTAAACAAGCAAAACATAGGCAACTTATATTGATCCAAATCTCTACACATAAATACACAACTTGAATTTAATCGGTCTCTAATTATATTATAATAATGAGATAATTTTATCATTCTAGTTTTCTGCAGCATCATCAATTTTTTCATTCTCAGGCACACCACGAAAGTAGAGAACATTGTTACATCTAGAAATAAAAATAATAAAACAAAACATACTTATTTCCATTCAAGAAGTTTAGTCAAACACAAATCAAACAGGCCACAGCAATTTCATTTTCATGACAAAGTCACAACTTATAAACCTATACTTGCTAACCTCCTTTCTATTAAAGACAACACAGAAGGTTTGTAAGGGCAAATCACGAATTCATTTATGAGAGATAATTACCGATGAAGCTATGTTGGTAATCCACAACAATATGATGATGGATGAAATTGGCCTAATTAGTCTAATTAGTTAGGTACGTTGCTTGTACTTTTAACACAAATTAGGATAAAATTTTGTCATATATTGACATAGAACCACAGAAATATCGTTCAATTATATTACTAGAGTGAGAAAGTGATATGTTTCTTCTTAACTTACCTGATGAACTAGCAGCAAAGGGGAGGGGAAGAGCAGTGACCAGCGATCCAGATTCCAATCCAGATTCCAGAGCCAGAGACAGAAAGGCAGAGCCACTGAGCTAGAGAGTCTCAATGTGTTGCAATCGCAAAGTGACGCTCACGGCCTCACGCAGTCCAACCACCACTAGTCTGAGTCGATAACACCAGCGGCAAACCTCACGGAGTCACGGCGAGTCGGCAATGTTCCAAATTGAAATTTTCGGTTGGGCGAAATTCAAATTTCAGAAAGAAATAGATATAGAGTTAGAGATTGAGACTCGAGAGAGGTGAAAATTTGAAATTTTGGCCATGGAGAATTAGAGATAAACTGTAAAAGTAAGGGAGATTAAGATATTAGAGACTGTTACTCTGCTAGGGCTCTTCTTCCATGGCCTTCTATTTAGATTGGGCCATTGGGTTGGGTTGGGCTGCAATCAAGAGGTTCAGCGCCAAGAAAAAGAACTTCTTCAACCTGAAACGCAACCACGCAGCAAAAGCTACGATTCCAGCAACTCTGCAATTTTCAACGGCGATTTCACACGAAGCAGCCTGGTTCTGAACGAGAAGCAGAAGTGCAACAGAAAGATGAAGTAGAAGCATATAATCGTGTGTTTCTACGAGTTTACACGCAATTCTGACTACCTTGATTCTAGGAACAATAAAAAAGGTTAATTGAGCTTAGATTTATTTTTCTCAACTTTTTATCATGTGTTTAATTTCGTCCATAAATTTAAAAATTGTACAAATTGATACACTGATACATTAAGGATAATATAAATTAGCAAAATAGTTAAAATTAATACTTTTTTATCAATATTAATTATTTTTTAATATTTTATTTTTATATTATTAAAATTTAAAATTTAAAATTTAATATAAAAATACATTTATTAATAAAATATTGATCAAAAATAATAAATTTTATTAATTGTAGTATTACTTTATAAAGTATAATATTCAAATAGACGGATCAAATCAGATAAATGCTTTGGATTTTATATCCAACAAAATTTATTTTTAAAATTTTAAAGTAAATTTTTTTGTATTATTATTTTTAAACTACTTATATTGTACAAACGGGGCACTGGGTGACAAAAAGGTGAAAACAAATATAAGGGTATTAATTAATTAATATGACATAAATGATTATAATACTTAATTAAATAAATGAATAATTATATGCGAATGAGAGAATACAAATTATGATACGAGGGTTGAAATTATGAGGAGAGGACTCACTTGCAGAACATTCGAACAAAAAGTTCATTAGATAATCAATTTAAATTGGTCGAGTGGTCAGCTCATTCGTCTATTTAAATAAGTGTTGATGGTTCAAATTTTGCCTTATGTATATAACAATTCATTGGCCAATAAATCTTTAAATGAAACTTTAATTTGCGATAAATTAGTCCTTAATCTATCAGATTAAAAGATATAGTAGAAAAACAAAGAAATTCATTAGATGAAAAAAATAGAATAATAGTTAAAAAAAAGTTAAGAAAGATTTAAAAATATACTATATAAAATGGTCAAGTAAGAAAAATTTGAATACAAATTATAATACATGATAAAACCCATGATGTCGGGACTCGATTAATTTTGAGAAATCAACAATCAAAAGTCAAAGGAGCACAGAGAAATTAAAAGTATATGTAAGTGATATAGTTATGAAAAATGTAACAATGCTTTTTAAACGGTGGTGGAAATTCTGTTACGAAAAATGAGTTGCTGTGGAAGGTGATAGGATCATGTGATAATCATTTATTCCAATATATATGCATAGAATATATATATAGAGATGACGAGTTTCATATCAAAAAAGTAGTGGGAGAAAATGGCAATAAACAAGGATAACAAGTGGATACAATGAAGGTAATGAAGATTATTGAAGATGTTATATGTGAAATTGTGAATAGTCAAAGATATTTATTAAAATTTTATAAAAATATCTTTTTTTTGAAGAAGCAAATTTCATTTTAAAATTTCAATTTATATATAAGTGTGTATCAAAAAATTATTATCATTATTATTATCATCGTTATCATCATAGCTGAGACCTATTTCTAACACTAAGGCACTCTCACATAAAGCAATGGGGAATGGGGACACATTTATTTCCTTTAATTAATCTATTTTCACGAGTCTTCATCCAACTTGATTTAATTTATATTATATAAGTTATATATAACGAAAAAAACATATTAGCTGTCGGTTTATAATCGGTAGGAATTAAATACAATAGTGGAAAAATTACGTAGAATCTATTTGGCTAAATACATTAGTTAAACGTCGA
>NC_029776.3:86819921-86852467 GCF_000817695.3 Arachis duranensis
ATCTTTAATGCTTAATTTGAGTTAATTGTATTTTTAATATTTAAAAAAATTTTAATTTTATCAACACATATAATTTTTAAGCAGTCAACAATTAATTATTTTTTAATTCTAATCTTAATTACTTTTAGTTTCGTTTTCATCTCCAACCTTAACTCTAACCTCATCCCATAATTCAAACCCTAACACCCCAAATCTCTTCTAAATCTGTTCTTTATTAGAGGTCGAGTAAATCAAAGTTTAGTAACTGTTATTCATGTCCCTAATTTAGAATAGGTGGCTGATATCTTAATTAATCTATTATCTTTTTTATTTTTGGATAAATAATTTAAGGTCAAACTCAAGTTGGCATTAAAATCATCTTGAATTTGTAAGGGGTAGGTGTTAGGATAATGGAATATGATAAGTTGCTTAAAATAGTTAGACCAAAATAGAAAAGCTAGAATGCAGAGTTAGTTGTAACAAATTTCTATTGCTATATATATAACACTATCAAACTCAGTGTATATACTACATCATCATTCTAAACACTCAAAAACAAAAGCTCTCTTTCTTTTTCTCTTCGAATTCTCATTCTTTCTCTGAATGTGTACATACACAAACAAACTCTATTGATATATATAATTATTGTGAATGATTAATTATGTAACTAAATTATATAAAAGTATAGGAAAAGGAAATTGATGATTTCTGTACTAAGTGTACTTAATTATTCTTTGTGGTAATAAATTCCCAGCTCCCTTGGCAGACTTGGTCTTGACCCTTGCATTATTTTAAGAACAATTTTACATAATCAATAAATATTATTATTTTTGACTAATTTTAGTTAATAATAATTTATAATCATATTTGTAAAAATTTTGTGCATAAAAAATATATAATTTATATTTATTAAAATTTATATACACAAATTAATATAATTTGTATTTATATTTTTTAAATTTATATACATAAATTAAATAAATTATTTATTAAAAATAATTTAATATTTATACTAATTAAATAATAACTACAAATATTATTAAAAGCAAGAGTTTCCCTTATTTTAAATAGTTGGAATTAGGTTTTCTTTTAAACAAAAATGATACAGACGACAATGTTAATAAGTATAATTTTGGTGGTGCGTGGTGACACATGCATTTAGCTATAAAATATAATATTATAATATGAGGCTGTGGTTCAATGTAATTTATATTTGTTGTTCCAGAATGGTTTCAGCCACAAAGTCGCGGATGTTTGAATTTGATCCATAAGATTGAGATTGCCCTCAAAATAGAAAGTCATCATGGCTGATTATGCCTTTTCTGTAAACATTTTCTTCTCTTAGACGGTTGCTATCAAATTGTAATTATAAGATAAACACTAGAGTAATCATTAGTCTCCCTGAAATGATTTCTTCATATAAGTAACAAAACTAAGGAAACAGATATTTTGATTATTATAATATATATAGATAAAATATATTAAACTATATGATAGCCGCCTGATATATAGGTAGCTTTCACTAAATTATATATCCATATTGTTAGATATTTTATAAAATCAATAATTTACGTAGTCATTGTCAATAAATTTTTTAATTTAATTTAAAATTTTTAATTTTTAAATCACAAAAAATTAAGATGTATTTTTTTTTATAGTCAGAATTGAGAATTCAAATTTTATAAAATTTATTATGAACAGTCTTATTCTTTCTATTAAAAAATAGATTAACTGTCAATATAATAATAAATAATTACAACACCACCCAAACTAATTTTTATATTAACAAATTAGACCACAATTAGAATAAAAATTTTAACATTTTCCTATTTGGTCCAACATTTGTTACGTATAGTTTGTAATTACATATTATACTTAAACAGTTAAGACAAATTATACGAATCATAGTGGTAGGTTCTTATTAATCGAGTATTACCTTTTATGTATTACAATGTAACATCTCCTAATTGAATAAACTCTTTATGTGGTATTTCTGTAGGAATAAGCCCAATATTTATTCTAGGTCCTTCACTGAATTTTATTTGTCATTCTCAATCATGTATGCACATATATACTAACCAAATGAGAAACAAACAATAATAGGAATTTCATATCCAAATATGTCATATAATATAACATAAATCCTTACTAGTAACATGATCCTTAAACAATCCTGGTGGCATGCCTTTTGTCAAAGAATCAGCTATCATCTGTTTAGTACTAATATGCTTTATCCGTACCTCATTAGACCTAACTCGATCTTTAATGGCTAAGTACTTAATATCGATGTGCTTACTTCGACTACTACTTCTATTATTCTTAGCCATAAATACAGTAGCTGAATTGTCACAATATATTCTCAATGGTCTAGAGATACAATTCATAATCTTAAACCCAGAGATAAACTTTTTTAACCAAACACCTTGTGATGTAGTCTCAAAACAAGCAATAAATTCGACTTCCATGATAGAAGTGGCTACAAGTGATTGTTTTGCACTCTTCCAAGATACTGCTCCATCAGCAAACATAAAGATGTATCTTAACATTGACTTTCTAGAATCAACACATCCCGCCAAGTCTGAATCTAAGTATCCAACAATTTCTAAATTGTCGGTTCGTCTATATGTAAGCATGAAGTCCTTGGTCCCTTGAAGTTACCTTAAGACCTTCTTTGTAGCTCTCCAATGGATAATTCTTGGATTACTTTGATATCTTCCTAACATGCTAACAGCAAAAGCAATGTCAGGTCTTGTACAGATCTGAGCATATATTAGGCTTCCAACGGCTGAAGTATAAGGAATATTTTGCATCTGTTTCTTTTCAAATTTATTTTTGGGACATTGATCCAAGCAGAATTTGTCACCTTTCACAATAGGTGCAACACTTGGTGAACAATTTTACATTTTAAATCTCTCAAGAACTTTATTAATATAAGCTTCTTGAGATAAACCTAAAATTCCTTTATGTTTATCTCTATGAATCTTTATGCCAATGACATAAGATGTATCACCCATATCTTTCATATTAGAATGTCAAGAGAGAAATTGTTCACTTCATGTAACAACCCTAAATCATTTGTTGCAAGCAAAATATCATCTACATATAAGATGAAAAATATGATCTTACTACCACTAACCTTGTGATATATACATTTATCAGAAATATTCTCAATGAACCCAAATGAAGAAATCACATTGTGAAACTTCAAATATCACTATCGAGCAGCTTGCTTAAGACCATACATTGCTCTTTTAAGCTTGCAAACTAACTCCTTACCAGCACTTGAGACAAACCCTTCGGGTTGTCTCATATAGACCTCTTCTTCCAAATCTCCATTAAGGAATGCAACATGAAAAAAGGTTTTCCTGTAGTCAACTCCTTTTCTTTGAGTAAATCCTTTAGCAACAAGTCGAGCCTTGTAGCGCTCAAGATTTCCTGATGAATGCTTCTTGGTTTTAAAGACCCATTTACAGCTAATGGCCTTTTTCACATCAGGCGATTCTACAAAATCCCAAATTTGGTTATCCGCCATAGAATTCATTTCATCCTTCATAGCATCTAGCCATAAATTAGAATTACAAATTTTCATTGCTTGTGAAAATGTCGTTGGGTCATTTTCATCACAAGCATCATAGTCAGACTCAGCAAGATACACTACATAGTCACTAGAAATTGCAGGCTTTCTTATTCTTTTTGATCTTCTTAATGTTGCATCATCAACCTCTTGTAAAGATAGTGGCATAACAGGTTTTCCCTCTTCTTGAAGTTGCTCTTAAGCAATATGTTCTTGAACAATATTTTCATTATGAAGAGTTTGATCCTCCACCATATGATCTACTTGAACATTATCTTCATGATGTGAAACATCAGTAATAGGTTGTTCTACATTGACCCTATCTGTATGGGCATTGTATTGAACAATCACTCTTGTACATGGAAAGGTTTGACAAACATTAACATTCTCAGCAACTTTAAGAGGATGATTTTTTCCACTTTCCACATCATGCTCTAAAAATCTTGCATTTCTAGATTCAACTATTTTACTTGAATGGGAGGGACAATAAAATCTGTAACCTTTAGACTTTTCTGCATAGCCGATAAAATAGGCACTTATCGTCCTTGGGTCCAACTTCATTTCTTGTGGATTATAAACCCGAACTTCAGTAGGACAACCCCAAATGCGTATATGATTCAAACTAGGTTTCCAACCTTTCCATAGCTCAAATGGCGTTTTAGAAATTGTCTTTGTTGGAACTCTATTTAATATATACGCAGTTGTCTTAAGGGCTTTACTCCACAAGGATAAAGGAAGATTAGAGTTGCTAAGCATACTCCTCACCATATCCAGCAAAGTCCTATTTCTTCTTTCAGCTACACCATTTTGATCTGGTGTACCAGACATGGTGTATTGTGCCACAATACCGTGCTCTTGAAGATACTGGTGCAAATGGACCAGGTGCTTGTCCACTTCCAGTATATCTCCCATAGAATTCTCCACCTCTATCTGATCTCACGATCTTAATTTTCTTTCCGCATTGTTTCTCTACTTCAACTTTATAAACTTTAAAAGCATCCAATGCCTCACATTTATTATGAAGTATATAGAGATACATATATCGTGAATAATTATCAATAAAGGAGATGAAGTATTTCTGACCACTTAACGACATATCAGGACAGCATATGTCAATGTGAATTATTTCTAATATGTCAGAACTCCTCTTAGCACCTTTTTTAGACTTTTTGGTTTGCTTTCCCTTAATGCAATCCACACAAGTATTAAAATTAGTAAAGTCTAGAGGTTCAAGAACCCCATCACTTACTAATTTCTTCATTCTCTGAATGGAGATTGTCCCAACCTTCGGTTCCACAACATGGAGGATGTTTCATTCATACCATTACCATGCATAACCATAAGACCAGATGGAACATTATTAGTTAAATAGACTTTAAATAAATCACCAATTAAAGTACCACGTCGAATAATATTAGAATTTTTAATAATGTCAACAGAATCATCATAAAAATTTATACATAAATCTTGTTTTACAAGTTTAGATAAAGAAATCAAATTTTTAGAAAAAATTGGAATATAAAAGGTTCTTTCTAAATCTAAAATACAACCAGTACTTAATACAAGCCTAAATATTCCAACAGTTTTCACACGTGAACGCATCCGATTGCCCATATAGATGCTTAGTTCACTTCCTATTGGTTTCCTTTTCCTTATGAAACCCTGCATGGTATTTAAAATATGAATTTCAGCACCAGAATCAATCCACCAAGTGTCATGACATATTTTAAAAAAATTAGATGCAAAACACACTGAAAGAATAAGATCACAAAGGTTAGTACCTTTTTTTTCAAGCCAAACTTTAAATTTTGGGCACTCCTTCTTCATGTGTCCTTTTTTTTACAAAAGAAACACCGTGCACCTTCTTTCTTCATATGATGGGATACAATACCCTTTCCTTTCTTCTTATGGGCTTATTTTTTACTATCCTCATCTGTCACTAATAGTGCACTTTCACCAAATTCCTGAATTAGCCTTCCTTCCTCTTGCACACACATCACCAGTAATTCGTTAATGAACCATTTTTCCTTATGTGTGTTAGAAGAAATCTTAAATGATCCGTACTGGACAGGAAGAGAATTCAGAATAAGATGCACCAGAAATGAGTCAGAGATCTCAACCTCTAAAGCTTTCAGTTGTGTTGCAATGTCTCTCAACCTCATGATGTGCTCACGCACACCTCTTACGCTGGCAAGCCTCATAGATGACAATTGTGCCATTAAGGTGCTTGCAAGTACCTTACTAGAAGACTCAAACTGTTCATCAATAGCCTTCATATAATCCTTGACATTCCTACAATCAGGAATTGAATCTCGGATACTAGCTGAAATACGAGGCTTAATGAACATCATACTTAAACGGTTGGATTTCTCCCACCGTTCGTATAATGCTACCTCGGCTTGAGAACTAGCATCAGTAGGTGTCGGAGGCTCTTCCCTACGAAGAGCATGGTCAAGGTCTGCACACCCTAAGTGAAAAAGAATCTTATCTTTCCATTCTTTATAGTTGTCACCACTTAACAAATGAACTTCAGATACAGTTTCAGATATCAGTACTGCTGCAAATAATAAATCATGCTAACATTACTCAACTTTAAATAGGCACATCAAAATTCATAACATATGATAATACATGCCAATGCAAGTCATATTAAAATAAATATAAATTATAGTGTCATTAAAATCTACCTGTGGACAAATATTTTAACACACATAATATTCACTATGCTAACTAAAGTATTGAAATTAGAAAATAAAATACTGCTTCTTAATACCTGCAGGCTAATTAAGAAGTAAGAAATATTTTCTATTTCAATCTAATTATATGTGAATAACATAATAAATTCCTGTGGATAAATTTATTATATAATTCACAAGAATTACAAATATATCATATTAATATTTATGTGATCTTTTAAATATAATTATTATCAAGGATACTGTGGCTACTCCTCAATAAATCATATATTAATCACAATATGATATGCAGTGAAAGGATTTATATTGCATGCAAATATAATCATTAAATAAATAAATTCAATAACATAATTATTATTAAAAAGTGAAGATGATCTAGTGGATAACTATTTTGCTAATATTTAGAAAATCCAAGTTCAAACCCCACTCCAACCAAAATTTGAATTTTTATAATAAAATTTAAATTTTGAAACCCAACAACTTCAACGTAAAAGTAGAAAGCATTTAATTGATTCTGTCTTCTCTTCCACTGTCTTCCCTTTCTTCTTTTCTCCTTTTTTTTATATTCAAGAATAAGAAAACTTATGAGAATCATGAAAAATTATACTATTATGAAGAACAATTACGACACAAATTTAGAAGATTCTTTCTGGAAATATTATTTATTATTCCCTCTTCTTATGGTACGTCAACTTTAGTTTCAATAGTTTTTCTTACTTATTTCAAAATTCATACTATACATTCTTCTTTTGAAATAATTTATCAAAATAATATACAGTAATTAAATTTTGAAATGGCAAAGCAGAGACAATTTTGCTCTGAGACCACATATTAGATATTTTATAAAATCGGTAATTTATGTACCTCTAGTCATTGTTAATAAATTTTTTGATTTAATTTGAAACTTCCAATTCTTGAATCACAGAGAATCAAGGTGTATTTTTTTATTCTTGTGATCAGAATTGGAGACCCAAACTTTATAAAGTTTATGATGAATAGTTGTATTCTTTCCATCAAAGAACAGACCAATTATCAATATAATAATAAATAATTACAATACCACTCAAACTAATTTTTATATTAATAAATTAAACCACAATTGAAATAAAAATTCTAACACATATGTCTATTTTAATTTATATTAACTCTCTACCATCACAATTCGTTGGTTATTTTTTATTTTTCTTGTTAATAAAATAACAGTAGTATTTTACTATTTTATGGCTTCAACATATATACAGTATATGATTATATATTTCTAATCTACATATAGAAGGACGAGCATAGTGTTCGTTCCCAAAAATTTTGAAAAGAATATATATAATATTTATAATTTAATTTTGATATATAGTATAAATAATTTTATATAATTATTTAATTAAATAATTTTAAATACAATTTAAAAATGAACTATTTTTATTAATATATCAAATTAAAGGTGATCTTAAAATTTGAAAGACTAAGAGATGAATCACCTTTTTCTCATGAAGCTAACTTGGAATCTCATTCATAACAAAGTGGAAATTCAGGTGCAGTCGACTTTACGTGAAATTGATACCTGAGAGCCGTTAGATGATTTGACTAATTTGACTAAATTTTCATTTAACAGCTCTCACGTATAACTTCAGATGAAGTCGAATTCACTTGAGTTTTCACCTCATAACAATCAATTATTCCTTACTAATGAATTAAAATTTATTTTTGTTTCAATATATTGTTTTTTTAATATATAAAAAATTAAAACGATAATTATTAAAAAATAAAAGTTAACAACACAATGTTGCTATCAATAATGAAGAAATTGATGATGAGGTTTCAATCTTCTCTGTTCAATTACTCGATCTTAATTACCTTGCTAATCAATAATCACTTCAATATAAAAATTAAGCAAGAAACCTAATACAACTCAACAATTATTTATTTATTTATTTATTTAAAGATAAAAATTCAGGTGCAATTAATTTCATGTGAAGTTAATAATGAAAAGGAGTTAGAACCTTGGAAATATAAAAGGGAATGCATGTGAATATTAATAGGCCATGGAAAAAGAAAACAAAAAAAATACGCTTCTCTAATTTTCTTTCATAGGCTAACTGAATCATCTTTCATCATCAGATTTCAACATGGTATCATGAGCCAAGCAATTTTCTATGGCCTCAAGCATGTAATCGTCTACCTCTCGTGAAAGATCTACTCTCTTTGTGTCTGAAATTATTGGAAGGCCCTTAATCGCGAAAGATCTATTCTTCTTGGTCATCGAACGCCAACCCTTATTAGTACCCTCACTTTACTTGCTTTTGTTGCCCCTGTTCACCTCCGTCGCATCTCTTCGCTGGTCGCCAATCATCTCTACCCTGCCGTTCTGAAATTTCAGAAAGCCCATCCCCACAACATCGAATCATCTCTGAGAACGCCAGAGATTATTTGGATTCATGGCTGAAATCATTCCATTACCTACCGGTTCTACCAACAAATCCTTTCACTCTATACCTGTTCTAGATAAACTCAATAAGAACTCTTACAAAACATGGTTGCAGTTTGCTCTTCATGCAATTGGCACAAATTTTCTCGAAGATCATCTGATTCCAGAAAAAATTCCTCCAAAATTTTCAACAGAAGCTGAGAGACAAACAAACACTAAATCTACATCATACAAAGACTGGAAAGCTAAAGATCATTACTTGACGACTTGGTTACTCTCGTCCATAGAAACGTCAATCAAGAACAAGTTGTTTAATTGTGTTTTTGCTTATCAAGTATGGCAACGCATTCAAGATTATTTCTCTCACACTTCCAAGATTTAGGTAAAATAATTAAAACTCAAACTTAAAACCATCAAGAAAGCAGGATTATCTGCCACAGAATACCTCAAACAGATTCAGACAATAGTAAATATTTTAACTGTTATTGGTCATGAACTTACTGTCAATGAACACAATGATGCCATCTCTGATGGGCTAACCGAAGACTACTCTCTGTTTCTTCTGTTTTGTCAAAATATGATAATATCACCATTTTGAAAGTAGAATCCTTGCTTCTTGGATATGAAGATATGCTTGAAAGATTTCGAAAAACTGAACTCGGGCATATACAATCTAATTTCACTCAAACATCATTTGGTAGAGGGTTTCAATCAAGAAGAGAAAGAGGAAGAGGAACTGCTAGGGGTCATGGTAGAGGATTACAATTTCAGAATTCTTTCTCATCAAAACCACAATGTCAACTTTATGGTAGGTTTGGTTACACTGTGATTTCATGCTTTCACCGGTATGATCAACAATTTTCTCCTCAATCTGGTTCTGGTCAAAACTCATCCCATGTTCCTACTTTCACCCCGTCCAATTTTCAGAATCCACGATCTTTTATGACTACTACTTCAAATTTCTCTGAACGTATCTCCCACATTGGTCATAGTTATTTGGTGTCTCTTGATACAAATCAAAAAATTTTATCGAGAAATTTAATTCATGCTCCCGATATGTTTGAACATTTGATAAGCGTACAAAAATTTGCTCAAGATAACAATTGTTTTTTTGAATTTCATACTAATCATTGTGTGGTTAAATCTCAGGGCACTCATCAGATCCTATTTGAAGGAGTGCCTAATAATGGTGTATATCAATTTCATCGTGTTGCAATTGCTACTTCTCTTCCAACTGATTTTGATTCTGTGACTTGTGCTACTTTTTCTTCTCCCTCCAACAATGCAGCTCGTGTTTTTCTTTCTGTTTTACCAATTTTTTATTATACTTCTTCTTTTTCACCATCTATTTCTGATGATCCTCGTGTGTTTGGTGCGAAATTCTCTTCTTTCTCTGTTTGGCATGATAGATTAGGTCATGCTTCTTCTATAGTTGTTAGAAAATCTTGAACTCATGTAACATACCTATATCAAATTCAATAAAAACAGATACTTTGTGCAAATTTTGTTGTGTGAAAAAAATGCATTTCTTACCATTTGTTAAAGATAATTTTCAATTCAATAAGCCTCTTGACATGATTTACACAGATGTATGGGGTCCTTCCCCAAATCTGTGTTACCATAGTTTTCGCTCTATGTTTCATTTATTGATACTTTTATTAAGTATACCTCTATTTTTTTTGCTACATACTAAAACTTAGGTTTTTCAAGCATTTGTTTAATTTAAGACTCAAATTAAAAATTACACTGGTCTTAAAATTAAGGCTTTGCAATCTGATCATGGAAGGGAATATTTATCCCACTCTTTTACAAAATTTCTCACTAAAAGTGGAATAGAACATCAATTTTCATGTCCTTACACCCATCAACAAAATGAGAAGACTAAAAGAAAACATAGACACATTGTTGAGATCGGATTGTCTATGCTAGCTAGAGCTTCTATTCCCCTTATTCATTGGGATGATGATTTTTTGTTCGCAACCTATCTCATAAGCAGATTACCATCTTCTACCACTCATGCTATATCTCCATATGAACTTTTACATAAAAAATTTTTAGATTATTCTTTTTTCAAGATTTTTTGATATGGGTGTTTTCCTTATTTACGATCATACGATGATAAAAAATTTTCTTTTAAATTTGATCTTGCTGTGTTTATTGGTTATTCTCCAAATCATAAAGGATACAAATGCTTAACTAAATCAGGTAAGATTATCATCTCTAGAAATGTGCTATTTGATGAGACAATTTTTTTATTCTGAATTATTTCATACACACACTGCTAAACAAGCTCCTACACAATTTTTTCATACAACTTTAACTATGCCTGTTCTGTATTCTTCTTCTAACATTCCTACTGCTGAAAACCATTTTAGCTTTTCTTCATTCCATTTCCAAGTACCTTCCTCTCACACTCACCATCTTGCAGACGCACCAATAAATTCTTGTATTTCAAACCCAATAGCCTCTTCTCCATCTCTTCCACTTAATCCAAATTCATCATCTCACCCTCCACCCTCTTCATCTTCAATCCCTATCTTCGGCATTGAAATTCTTTTGCCCCTTCAACAACTAAATTTTTTTACTACAAATAATCATCCTATGATAACTAGATCCAAATCTGCATCCTCTAAACCAAAGGTTTTTAAATTCGCACTTCCTATATCTAATTCTGATCCTCAGCATCTTCAAACCATATCCTGTTCTGTTAAGAAAGCTCTCACTTTATCACATTAGAAAGATGCTATGTTTGCTAAATTAAATGCTTTACAACGTACTTAGACTTAGAAACTGGTTGATCTTCCATCTAATAGTAAGATTATTGGGACAAAATGGGTGTATGCTATTAAAAGATCTGCCTCTGGTGAAGTAAAGAGATACAAAGCTAGGTTAGTAGCCCTTGAAAATTATCAAGTCGAAGATATAGATTTTACTGAAGTATTCATTTCCGTTATCAAACCTTCTACCATTCGTATTATTTTAACTATTACAATCTCCAAAAATTGGACAATTCACCAATATGACTTTAATAATGCCTTCTTAAACGGTATTCTAAATGAAACTGTCTATATTACACAACCTCCTGATTTTGTTTTACATCCTTCTTCTTAGGTTTGCATACGCAATAAAGCCATCTATGGCCTAAAACAGATTTCTAGAGACTGGTATCTTACATTATCTTTAACTCTTTCTCAGTTCGATTTCAAGAGCACCAAGTCTGATCCTTCCCTCTTTTACTTACTAGTGCTTATAATGTGTATATATTGGTGTATGTAGATGACATACTAGTCACATGTAATAATTCTTCAGTTATAACATCTATAATGACTAAACTGTATCACATTTTTACTCTCAAATATCTTGGTACCTTCAATTATTTTCTTGGCATAGAGGTTCTTCAATTAAAATCTGACTCCTACCTTCTATGCCAAACCAAATATATCAAATATTTGTTATTAAAATTTGTCATGCATGATTTGAAACCTGTTCAACTCCTATGTTATCTTCCGAAAAGCTATTTCAATTTGGTGCTGAATTATTTGATGATCTTATACATTACAGGTCTATTGTTGGTGCTTTACAATATTGTACTCTCACTAGATTTGATATTTGTTTTGCTGTTAACAAAGTCAGCCAGTTCATGCACAAACCCTTAATCTTTCATTGGAAAGCTGTTAAGCGTATTCTCAGATATTTTTCTGACACAACAGATCAGGGTCTTATTTTTCATCCCTATTCTCATTTTTCAATTTTTGCTTTTGCTGATGCAGATTGGGACTCTGATATGGATGACCGACACTCAACCTTTGGGTACTGTGTTTACTTTAGTAGAAATTTGGTGGCCTGATCTAGTAGGAAGCAACACTCTGTCTAGTACAGAAGTCGGATTTCGCAGCGTTACTAATGCTTCTACGAAAATTATTTGGCTTGAAAATCTCCTGCATGAGTTACATATTCCTGTATATGGCACCCCTACGATTTACTGTGACAATGCTAGTGCTGTCCAAATATCTGCAAATTCGATTATGCATAGCCGCATCAAGCATTTTGAGCTCAATCTTCATTTTGTCCGGAACAGGGTTAATCAACGAAAATTGTATATTGTACATGTCTCAGGACTTTATCAAGTTGCTAATATTTATACCAAACCCTTGTCTCTAAATATTTTTGAAAAATTCAAGAGCAAAATCAAGATCACTTTAAAAGATCCTTTGAGTTTGAGGAGACTTGAGAAGAGGAATAGACTTAAAACTAAAAAAAGATAGTTATAAATTGAGGATTATTGAGAAAGAGTTAGACCTGTGAAAATATAAAAAAGAATGTATGTGAATATTAATAGGCCATAAGAAAAACAAAAATACATTTTTTTAATTTTCTTTCATATACTAACTGAATCATCTTTTATCATTAGATTTTAACAGTTAATAATTAAAAATTATTAAATAATTTAACATATTTAATTAAATTATTATTTAACAATTTTTATTTTATATGTGAAATTATATGTTAACTACACATGAGATTTTACTTTATTTAAATTCAACTATCGGCTTTTGTATGTGTCAACGTGCATACAATAATTATGCTCAAATCAGATTCGACAAGAACTTGCCATTAGAAAGAAAATTCAAAGCACTACTCATAATGCACTTGGAATCGCAATCAGTTAATGTGCCTCATCACTTCACTGGTAAGTTTTCAAATTTCAACACATTTTACAATTGAGTGGATCCTCTACTATTTTACGTTCGTGCACAAAATTACAACCTAGAGCTTAAGAATACAGCATATTCCATGCACTAGGCGCGTTTAATTTGATCAGTCTTGTCATCATATTTTCGTGGTCCATAATTATTATTATACATAGTCTATATATGGTGTGGTACACGAATTATTATATAATGATAATATTAAAGAGATAATATTTAAAATTATTTTATATAACATAATATTCATAATTTTATATATATCATCTATAGTTATATATTTATTATATTTAAAATTATATAATTAATTTATATAATAATTGTTCCTGTTTGGTAATAGAGTCGAGGTATTAGTTAGAGTCCGCCACAAAAATTCTTATTTAGTCCTCTTCACCTAGCGCCGTGCTTCGAGAGCAAGCCTCATCCGAGTAGGAGAAGGTACCTGCAAGAGGACTCCGAATCTTAAGTCAGTTTTTGCCCAAGAGATAAACTAAAATGAAAGAGCTAACTTCCTGTTTGAAGAAATCGAGAACGAGTTTTGTAATGTAGAGTGAGTGCCCGATGCCCTTGAACTATCTGTGTAGTTGTATTTAAGGAGAGAGGATACATTAGTGGCCTCGAGATCCTCGGCCCCGTATCCGAATTTAATGACGCGTTCTTATCTTGAGGATGATCGTTTGAAAGTCCGATCTATTATTCTGCGCTTTGATTATTAAACGTGGTTTTTCCGAGGTATAACGTCGGTCCGATATTGAGGGTACGGATCACAGCCCCCAAACTTGACTTGCTTAGGTCGATGGCAAGTTAAGTTTAGTCTTTGACCGTTGTTATACCTATTTTGACCTATGTCCCAGCCCCCAAGCTTAACTTGGTGCCGTTTTGCTTTTTGAATTAGGCATTTGAAAGTTGCAAAGAAAATGGTGTTTTGTAGGAGAGAGGCAAGTGGGAAATTGAAAGGTTTTTATATTTATTACTGACTAGACTTTTGAAATTATGGTTTTTGGGAATGGGTGTTAGTGGGCCCTGGTTTCGAAGCAGTTATGTCTTAGATATCCGAAGGGTTTTAACGATCGGACGGTTGGGGTTTGTTTGGGATTTTGATCGTGTGATAGTGTATCTCATCTTTTGGGGAGTTTTTGCTTGACATTTTACCATTTTATTTCTTCAGGGAGGGATGGCTTCAAGAGGTTGGTTCTTTCTACTTGTCTCCCGTCTTCTTACTTTGTTTCTGGCATTTCTGTTATGATGAAGCCTGAGGATAAGGTTGTGGAGGTCAAGGATGACCTTTATGAGTGGGTTCATGCTGATGTTAAGTGCCGGGCTTCTCTTTTTCAAAACCCCAAGATGCTTGCATCGCTTAACAGTCGTGACTGGGTTCGTGGAGGTTCCCACTATCGTATTGAATTAGTCGCATGCAATGGGGAGGAGAAGGTGTGCAAGAGGAGGGAAGATTGGACATATTTTTATGCCTACACTGTCCTCTTTTCTGAGTTGTCGGTAAAGCTCCCTTTTACTGAGTTTGAGTGTTTGGTTCTTACTCAGTTGAACTGCGCCACTTCTCAACTTCATCCAAATGCATAGGCTTTTCTTCGTGGGTTTGAAATTTTGATGTCGTTTTTAGACTATGCACCTTCTCTCAGTTTATTCTTTTCCATGTTTCTGTCGAAAGGGTGCGTAAGGGTCTCTGGATTAACTTGAGCAATTATCCAGGGCGCTTTTATTTGCTCTGTTTAAATCTTCTTTTAAAAGCTTCAAGGAAATGTTTGTAAAAATTTGGTCTGCTGAAACTGAATACCCCTTTTACTTGGATGATGAGTTGTGTGAGAGGTTTCTCCTATATTGGTGTCCTGAGCCGATGTAGGTTCTTGATGCCTTGGGGAGAACCGAAGAGGAAGATCTTGTTCTTGAGTTTCTAATTGAATATTTCTCATCAGCTAAGTTGTTGTCCATTATTGAGCTTCTTCAGCGTGAAAATGACCCTGTTGGGTTGGCCGAGTATATTGGTGGGTTTGTCTTGTTTTGCCGAGCTTTGGTTGTTTTTCTGTTTTGCTTTTAACTCTCTCTTTTTTTTAGCAGGAAGAGTTCCGAGCTTGTCTTCTGCCAGGATGCGTACGGTTTTGGAGAAGAAGCATGATGTGAAGGGGGAGCCTCGGCCAGCAATATTCCGAAGGAGATTGTTATTGAGGGCGCACTAGATTCCTCATGGTGAGAAGAGAAAAAGTCCCGAACCCGAGGACTCGCTTGAAGTATTGTCTGGTTTTGATTTCACTAGTGGTGGTAGAGTTGGGGGGAATTTGAAAAACCAAATGTGTTTGCATGGTTTTGCTTCTGGTAGGAGTTCGGACTCTGTTTGGAACAACCGTTTTCCTTTTTCTGCCATTTCAGAGAAGGTTGGGCAAAACCCTTCTGCTTTTCAGCTTTTGAATAGTGCTGGAAAAGAGGCAGTTGGACAATATGTGCAGGTATATGCTTTGTTGTCATGTTTTTTTTGTGGTTTTTCCTGGAATGTAAATTTGATTTTGCCTTGCAGGTTATGGTTACGAGGCTCCTTTGTGTTGGTCGGGGTCTGGAGCTCTCTAGAGGGCAGGAGAAGAGAGATGCCGAGAAGATCAAAGATCTTGAGAAATCGTTGAACGAAAGGGATGGCGTGATCATGGATCTCACAAATCGGTTAAAAGATTTGGAGGGCGAAGTGGGGACTTTGCAGGATCAAGTCCGCACCCTTCAGCAACAATCGAAGGAGTCTGATGTTGAGAAAGGGGGTCTCACAGCTCGGATCCAGGAGCTCGAGGAGGATGGTATATAAATGTTTGCTGCCGGTTTTGACCGAGCAATCAGCCTTGTTTTTATATTTGTTCCTAACTTTAAAGTTGGCCAGCTTGATATTACAAAAATAGTAGTCGAAGGAAAGTTAGTTGATGATGAGCCTGGGGGAGAAGCCCAGGGTAATAATGTTGATGTCACTGATAAGTGATTTTGTTATGTTTATTTGTCATAGACTTTTTTGTATAGAGCTTGTAGTGCTCTTTTTTATTTTATGAACTAAGGTTATGTATTTTGGTTTGCTATTTAAGTATGAATGCATGCTTGTTTTGTCAGTTATTGTTATTTTTGAACTGTGTTCTGATAAATGCTTACAACTGACTTCGAAAAGGTCGGCCTCGTTAAAACCTCCTCGAGTAAAACCCTGTTGTGTGATAAAACCTCAGTGGTAGGAAAAAGAGTACCTTCCTATTTAAAAGGCGTACAAATGTTCACATATGGTATAATCATAATGAAGTAATATTCCAAGTGTTAGGTAGGTCTGCTCCGTCTAAAGTTTGTAGTGAATATGCTCCGCGGCCATGGACCCGTGTCACTCGGAAAGGGCCTTCCCAGTTGGCTGCGAGCTTACCCTCTCCTTTTGGTTTTCTTACGTCTTCAAGTCACCTAAGGACGAGGTCTCCCTCTCGGAATGTCCGAGGTCTGACCTTTTTGTTATACTTGCGTTGGATCATCAACTGGATAGCTTCTGATCCTGCCATTGACTTTTCTCTTGTTTCTTCCAGGGTATCTAGCTCGGATCTTCTTGTCTCTTTGTTTGTATCTACATCGAGGTGAATTGTTCGGATTGATCCTTGAGATATTTTGACCGGGATCATGGCATCTGATCCGAACATGAGCCTGAAGGGTGTTTCCTTAGTCAAGCTTTGTGGGGTTGTGTTGTAACCCCATAGAATCTCGGGTATGAGTTCCGCCCACTGTCCTTTGGCAATTGTCACTTTCTTTCTTAGTGTCTGCAAAATAACTTTATTAGCAGCTTCGGTAAGCCCGTTAGCTTGTGGGTGCTCAACCGATGACAGATGGTGTTTTATGTTTAAATTTTGCAAAAAGGATGCTATTTTCTTATCAACGAACTGCCTACCATTGTCGGTGACGATGTCTGTGGGCAGCCCGTACCGACATATAATAAACTTCCAAATGAAATGTTTTACCTTATCTGATGTTATTTTGACTAGTGGCTGGGCCTCTATCCATTTCATAAAATAATCGATTGCTACCAACAGAAATTTAACCTGCCCCTTGGAAAGCGGGAAAGGGCTGAGTATATCAAACCCCCACCTATGGAATGGCCATCCGATATCTATGGCGTGTAGAGTCTCGGCTGGGTTATGAATGATAGGCGAGTACCTTTGGCAGCTGTTGCATTTCCGTTTTCAAGGCAGTCTTTTCTCAGCGTTAGCCAATAGTACCCTGCCCTTAGCACTTTTGTTGCGAGGCTTCGTCCACCGATGTGTGTACCACAGATTCCTTCGTGGGTTTCCTCCATTGCCAAGTCGGCTTCCTTGCTTCCCAGGCACTTGAGTAGAGGTCGGGAAAAGCCTCTTCTGTAAAGGTCGTCTCTGATGATTGTGTAAAAACTAGCTCGTCTTTGGAAGAGTTTTGGGTTCTCTTCCTCTTTTGGTACCTTCCCGTGTTTGATGTATTCTAGGTAAGGCGTTCTCCAGTCCTATTCCTGCAACATGCTCATGATAATATTGTTGTATATGCTAGGTTGTTCTAATGTTATATGCGACAAATTTGGTGGTTTACCTATTTTCCTAGATGTAGCTAGTTTAGATAGTACATCTGCTCGGTTATTGTCGTTTCTATTTACATGTATTATTTCAAAATGGTTGAAATGTCGTGCTAAATGTTTTACTTGTGCATGATATTGTTCTAAAGAGGGGTCGCGTACCTGGAATACCTCGTTTACCTGCTAGACAACTAGGAGAGAGTCACAGTAGGCCTTTATGTGTCGGATTCCGCAGTCCTTTGCAAGGCGCATGCCTGCCAGAAGTGCTTCATATTCAGATTGGTTGTTGCTAACCGGGAACATGCACTTTATGGATTGTTCGGTGGAAATTCCGATTTTGTCTTTGAGGACTATGCCAGTTCCTCCGCCGTCCTCATTACTTGCGCTGTCTACGTATAGCTCCCATTCTAGAGGTATGTCTTCGCTGGTTAGCTCTGCTATGAAATCGGCCAGCACCTAGGATTTCAGTGAGCTTCGGACTTGATATTCAATGTCGTGCTCTGATAGTTCTATAGACCATTTGGTTAGCCTCCCAGCTAGGTCTGGCTTTGTCAGCATTTGCCTAAGTGGTTAGTTTGTTTGAACTATGATTTTGTGGCTTTGAAAGTAGTGCCTTAGTCGTCTCGCTGTGATTACTAGGATATATGCCTGTTTCTCAATGGTCGGATATCATTTCTCAGCGTTCTGTAGAATCTTGCTGACAAAGTATACTGGATATTGTTACCGACCTGTTTCTGTTACAAGCACAGATGAAATTGATTTAGTGGAAACTGAAAGATATAGATGTAGAGGACTACCAGGCCTTGGATTTGCCAATATCGGAGGTGCTGAGAGTATCTACTTGAACTCTGCGAATCCTTTCTCGCACTCTTCTGTCCATTTGAATTTTTTTTTATTTTCGCAGTGTGTTGAAGAAGTGATCCAATCTTGCCGCCATTGTTGGTAGGAATCGTGAAAGTGCGGCTAACCTTCCTGTGAGTTGTTGTACCACCTTGATCGTTGATGGCAACTTCATGTCCAGGATTGCCTTGCATTTGTCAGGGTTTGCCTCTATACCTCTGTGTGTCAACATGAATCCTAAAAATTTGCCTCCTTGGACTCCGAAGGCGCACTTCTCCGGATTGAGCCGCATGTTGTACTTTCTCAGTTGATTGAATACCTCTTTGAGGTCGGCTAGATGTTCTTCCTCTGTGTTCGATTTGACCACCATGTCGTCCACGTATACCTCCATATTTCTCCCGATCTGCTTTTGAAATACCTTATCCATTAAGTGTTGATAGGTGGTGCCTGCGTTCTTAAGGCCGAATGGCATGACCTTGAAACAAAAGTTGCCCTGGTCTGTTATGAAGGCTATTTTTTCTTCGTCGGCTGGGTCCATGAGTATCTGGTTATAGCCTGAATATGTGTCCATGAAGGGTAATACTCGATAGCCGAAAGTGTTGTCTACTAGCTTATCGATGCAGGGTAAGGGGTATAAGTCTTTTGGGCATGCTCGATTCAAATCTGTGAAGTCCACGCACATTCGCCATTTTCCCGAATTTTTCTTAACCATGACAATGTTCGCAAGCCACGACATGAATTGTATTTCCCTTATAAAGCCTGCACCGAGTAGTTTTTGTGTTTATGTTGTTGCTGCCTCGGTTTTCTCCTGTCCGAGCTGCCTTTTCTTTTGTTTGACTGGCCGAGCACTTGGGTTTAAAGCCAGCCGGTGGCACATTACTTCGGAGTGTATTCCCGGCATATCGGCCGGGGTCCATGCGAACAAATCGGTGTTTGCTCGGAGCAGGTCTGTTATCTGTTGTGCATATCCTGCAGGCAAAGAAGAACCGACGTTAGTGCATTTATCTCCATCTTCTGTTAATGTTACCTTACTTAGATCATCTGTTGGTGTGGGCCTTTGCTCATTGTCGACCTGTGGATCCAACTCGGAGAGGTCCAGCATGTCACTGGCATTGTAGACCGAGTTTATCCTCCTTGGCTGCGCCTGTTGGGCCTTTAGTCCTGCATTGTAGCATTGTCTTGCCTCTTTCCTATCCGAGTGGACTGTTGCTATGGTTTCTGCTTCTGAACAATACTTAACACACAAGTGAATAGTAGAGACTATAGCCCCGAAAGCATTTAAAGACGGTCGTCCTAATATGATATTATAGGGGCTAAAATAATCAACAATTAAGTATTGAATGTCTAAAGTTTTCGAATGAGGAGTCTCCCCTAAGGTCTTCCTCACCCATACGTAACCTGTTACTGGAATCCTTTCCTCGAAAAATCCGACCAGCTCGCCGGAAGATGGTTGCAGCGCCTTTTTGTTCAATTGCATATTTTTTAAGGTAGATAGGAACATGATGTCGGCACTGCTTCCTTGGTCTAACAAGACTTTCCGAAACCAAGAGGTATCCGGTTGTTACGGAGATGACGATGTGGTCATCGAGATTAGGTGTCTTGGCGTCGAAGTCCTTGCTTGTGAACGTTATGTCAGGAATTCTTGGTGTAGTTGTTTCGGTGAGTGTTTCGTCTTGTACCACCAACATAGTTTGGTAACTTCTTTTTCTGGCCGAGCTTGTCTCTCCGCCACATGCAAAACCTCCTGAAATATAATTGATGACTTTCCTTTGTGGTTGACCATTCTGCCAATAGGGCTTCTCATTGTTCATTTTCAGGTTCTATTCTGCCTCGCTTGGGGCTGGTGGGTCCTTGTGTGTTTGTCTGCCGATGTATTTGTCGAGCAGTCCCTGTCTCGCCAGCCTCTCCAGCGTGTCTTTGGCCACTACACATTCGTCGGTGGTGTGGCCGAACTTTTGGTGAAAAGCGCAGTGCTTTGTTTTGTCAACATACCTTTGGTCCTGATATGTTCCCGCTCTAGTCGGTGGCTTTATTAGTTTGTTGTGGAGGATTTCCTTCATTATGTCTTCCCTCTTCGTGTTGAACTTTGTATATAAGTCGTACTTCGGTGTGAGCTTGAAGGATTTTTTAAGATCCCTGCTTTGGGACCTGTAAGGTCTATTGGTGCACAAAATTGTGATATCTAACAATGGCGCACAACTTGGTATGCACGTTCATAATCTCAGCACTTTCTTCACAACTCCGCACAACTAACCAGCAAGTGCACTCGGTCGTCCAAGTAATAAACCTTAAGTGAGTAAGGGTTGATCCCACGGAGATTGTCGGCTTGAAACAAGATATGGTCACCTTGTAAATCTCAGTCAGGCGGATTAAAATGGTTATGGAGTTTTAATAATTAAAAAGATAAATAAACAGAAAATAAAGATAGAGATACTTATGTAAATCATTGGTGGGAATTTCAGATAAGCGTATGGAGATGCTTCATCCCTCTTGAATCTCTGCTTTCCTACTGTTTTCATCCAATCCTTCATACGCCTTTCTATGGCAAGCTGTATGTAGGGCATCACCGTTGTCAATGGCTACTTCCCGTCCTCTCAATGAAAATAGTCCAAAATGTGCTGTCACCGCACGACTAATCATTTGTCGGTTCTCGATCATGTTGGAATAGGATTTACTATCCTTTTGCGTCTGTCACTATGCCCAACACTCGCGAGTTTGAAGCTTGTCACAGTCATCCCTTCCCAGATCCTACTCAGAATACCACAGACAATGTTTAGACTTTCTGGATCTCAGGAATGGCCACCAATGGATTCTAGCTTATACCACGAAGACTCCGATCTTTCGGAATAAATGCTAAGAGATACACGCTCAATCTTAAGTAGAACGGAGGTGGTTGTCAGTCACGCGTTCATAGGTGAGAATGATGATGAGTGTCACGGATCATCACATTCATCAGATTGAAGTGTGAGTGAATATCTTAGAATAAGAATAAGCTTGAATTGAATAGAAAATAGTAGTAATTGCATTAATACTCGAGGAACAGCAGAGCTCCAAACCTTAATCTATGGTGTGTAGAAACTCCACCGTTGAAAATACATAAGTGATGAAGGTAGGCATGGCCATGAGGCCATCCCCCAATGTCTAAGGAAGATGTTCCAAAGATGTCAAGCTCCAAAGATGAAAATACAATAGTAAAAGGTTCTATTTATAATGAAACTAGCTACTAGGGTTTACAGAAATAGGTAAATGATGCAGAAATCCACTTCCGGGCCCACTTGGTGTGTACTTGGGCTGAGCATTGAGCTTTACACGTGTAGAGACTTTTTTTGGAGTTAACTCTGGTTTGTAACGTGTTTCTGGCGTTTAACTCTAATTTTTATGCCAGTTCTGGCGTTTTGACTTCGGAATAGGGCAGAGAAGTGGCGTTTTGACGCCATTTTACGTCATCAAAACTCGCGCAAAGTATAAACTATTATATATTGCTGGAAAGTCCTGGATGTCGACTTTCTAACGCAATTGAAAGCGTGCCATTTGGAGTTCTATAGCTCCAGAAAATCCACTTCGAGTGAAGAAAGGTCAGAATCCAACAGCATCTGCAGTCTTTTGTCAGCCTCTGAATCAGATTACTGCTCAGGTCCCTCAATTTCAGCCAGAAAATACCTGAAATAACAGAAAAACACACAAACTCATAGTAAAGTCTAGAAATGTGAATTTTGCATAAAAACTAATAAAAACATCCCAAAAAGTAGTTAGATCCTACTAAAAACTACCTAAAAACAATGCCAAAAAATGTATAAATTATCCGCTCATCACAACACCAAACTTAAATTGTTGCTTGTCCCCAAGAAACTGAAAACAAAATAGGATAAGAAGAAGAGAATATACAATGAATCCCACAGTATCAATGAAACTTAGTCCTAATTAGATGAGCGGGGCTTGTAGCTTTTTGCTACTGAACAGTTTTGGCATCTCACTTTTTCCTTTGAGATTCAGAATGATTGGCATCTATAGAAAATCAGAGTTTTAGATAGTGTTATTGATTCTCCTATTTCAGTACGTTGATTCTTGAACATAGCTACTTTATGAGTCTTGGTCGTGACCCTAAGCACTTTGTTTTCCAGTATTACCACCGGATACATAAATGCCACAGACACATAACTAGGTGAACCTTTTTAGATTGTGACTCAGCTTTGCTAAAGTCCCCAGTTAGAGGTGTCCAGAGTTCTTAAGCACACTCTTTTGCTTTGGATCACGACTTTAACCACTCAGTCTCAAGCTTTTCGCTTGGACCTGCATGCCACAAGCACATGGTTAGGGACAACTTGATTTAGCTACTTAGGCCAGGATTTTATTCCTTTAGGCCCTCCTATCCATTGATGCTCAAAGCCTTGGATCCTTTTTACCCTTGCCTTTTGGTTCAAAGGGCTATTGGCTTTTTCTGCTTGCTTTTTCTTTTCTTTTCTTTCTCTCTTTTTTTTTCGCTTTTTCTCTTTTTTTTTCACTGCTTTTTCTTGCTTCAAGAATCAATTTCATGATTTTTCATATTATCAACAACATTTCTCTTTGTTCATCATTCTTTCAAGAGCCAATAACTTTAACATTCATAAACAACAAGATAAAAAATATGCACTATTCAAACATTCATTCAGAGAACAAAAAGTATTGCCACCACATCAAAATAATTAAACTAGTTTCAAGATAAAATTTGAAATCCAAGTACTTCTTGTTCTTTTGTAATTAAGCACTTTTTCATTTAAGAGAGGTGAAAGATTCATGGGGTTATTCATAGCTTTAAGGCATAGACACTAGACACTAGTGATCATGTAGTGAAGACACAAACATAGATAGAACATACATCATAAAGCCGAAAACAGAAAATAAATAGACAAGGAGATTAAGGAATGAGTCCACCTTAGTGAGGGTAGCGTCTTCCTCCTCTTGAAGAATCAATGGTGCTCTTGAGCTCCTCTATGTCTCTTCCTTGCCTTTGTTGCTCCTCCCTCATAGCTCTTTGATCTTCTCTAATCTCATGGAGAATGATGGAGTGCTCTTGGTGTTCCACCCTTAATTGGTCCATATTGTAACTCAAGCTTTCTAAAGAAGTGTTGAGTTGTTTCCAATAGTTGTGTGGAGGAAATTGCATCCCTTGAGGCATCTCAGAGATTTCTTGATGAGGGCCCTCCTCATGCTCTTGTTGAGTGCCATGAATGGACTCTCTAGTTTGCTCCATCATCTTCTTAGTGATGGGTTTGTCCTCTTTAATAAGGATGTGTCCCTCTATGACAATCCCAGCTGAATAACAAAGGTGACATATGAGATGAGGAAAAGCTAATCTTGCCAAGGGTGAGGACTTGTCAGCCACCTTGTAGAGTTCTAGAGGTATGATTTCATGAACTTCTACTTCCTCTCCAATCATGATACTATGGATCATGATGGCCCGATCCACAGTTACCTCAGATCAGTTGCTAGTAGGAATGATGGAGCGTTGAATGAACTCCAACCATCCTCTAGCTACAGGCTTAAGATCCGGTCTTCTCAATTAAACCGGGTTGCCTCTTGAGTCTCTTTCCATTGATCTCCTTCTACACATATGTCCATGAGGACTAGGTCCAACCTTTGATCAAAGTTGACCCTTCTAGTGTAGGGGACTGCATTTTCTTCCATCATTAGCAAGTTGAACGCTAGCCTCACATTTTTCGGACTGAAATATAGGTATTTCTCCCGAACCATTGTAAGCCAATTCTTTGGGTTTGGGTTCATACTTTGATCATGGTTCCTAGTGATCCATGCATTTGCATAGAACTCTTGAACCATTAAGATTCTAACTTGTTGAATGGGGTTGGCAAGAACTTCCCAACCTCTTCTTCATATCTCTTGTCGGATCTCCGGATATTCGCCCCTTTTTGAGCCTAAAAAGGGACCTCAGGGATCACCTTCTTCTCGGCCACAACTTCATAGAAGTGGTTTTGATGGACCTTTGAGATGAATATCTCCATCTCCCATGACTTAGAGGTGGAGGCAGTTGCCTTCCCTTTCCTCTTTCTAGAGGTTTTTCTGGCCTTAGGTGCCATAAATGGTTATGGAAAAACAAAAAACAATGCTTTTACCACACCAAACTTAAAATGTTTGCTCGTCCTCGAGTAAAAGCAGAAGGAAAGATGTAAAAGAAGAAGAAAATGGAGGAGATGGAGGGTGTATAGGGTTCGGCCAAGAGGGGAAGAAGGTGGATCTGATGTGTGAAAATGAAGGTGTGAAGGGGGGTATTTATAGGGAGAGTGGCCGAATGGTTTGGGTGGGTTTGGGAGGGAAATGGTTTTGAATTTTGAAGGTGGGTGGGGGGTTTTTGGGGAAGAGTTAAGGAAGTGATTGGTGAAGGGTATTTGGGGAAGAGATATGGAGGTGATTGGTGAAGGATATTTGGGGAAGAGTGTTGTGGAAAGGTGTGAAGAGAAGAGAGAGTGAGTTGAGGTTGGTGGGGATCCTGTGGGGTCCACAGATCCTCAAGGGTCAAGGAATTCTTCATCCCTGCTCCAATTGGGCGTTCACAACGCCTTAGAGTGCAATCCTGGCGTTAAACGCCAGTCTGCTGCCCTGTTTTGGTGTTTAAACGTCAGTTTTCCTTCCTGTTCTGGCGTCTAAACGCCAGGTTGTTGCCCTATTCTGGCGTTTAAACGCCAGTCTGGTGTCCTATTCTGGCATTTAAACGCCCAGAAAGGTGCCAGATTAGGAGTTTAAACGCCCATTTTACTACCCTTACTGGCGTTTAAACGCCAATAAGTCCTTCCTCCAGGGTGTGCTGTTTTCAATGCTATTTTTTATTTTTCTCTTTATTTTTATAATTGTCTTTGTGACTTCACATGATCATCAACCTAAAAGAAAATAAAATAATATAGATAAAATTAAAATAAAATTGGGTTGCCTCCCAATAAGCGCTTCTTTAATGTCAATAGCTTGACAGTGAGCTCTCATGGAGCCTCATAAATGATCAGAGTATGGTTGAGATCTCTCAACACCAAACTTAGAGTTTGGCTGTTGCCTCCCAACACCAAACTTAGAGTTTGAATGTGAGTGCTCTGTTTGACTCTGCATTGGGAGAAGCTCTTCATGCTTACTCTCCATGGTTACAGATGGAGAACATTGAGTCTTTACTACAAGGCATTCTTCATTCACATGAAGGATCAACTCTCCTCTGTCAACATCAATCATAGCTCTTGCTGTGGCTAGGAAGGGTCTTTCAAGGATGATGGATTCATCATCATCCCTCCTAGTGTCTAAGATTATGAAATCAGCAGGGAAGTAAAGGCCTTCAACCTTCACTAGCACGTCCTCTACTAGTCCATAAGCCCTTGTCATAGATTTATCTGCCATCTCCAATGAGAAATTGGCAGCTTCTACCTCATAGATTCCTAGTCTCTCCATCACAGAGAGTGGCATTATGTTTATCCCTGATCCTAGGTCACACAGAGCTTTTTCAAAGGTCATGGTGCCTATGGTACAGGGTATTAAGAATTCACCAGGATCCTATTTCTTTTGAGTTAAATTTTGCTGAACCAATGTATTCAGTTCATTGGTGAGCAAGGGAGGCTCTTCCTCCCAAGTCTCATTACCAAATAGCTTGACATTTAGCTTCATGATTGCTCCTAAATATTGGGCAACTTGCCCTTCAACAGTGTCTTCATGCTCTTCAGAAGATGAATAGTCATTAGAGCTCATGAACAGTAAAAAGAGATCCAAGGGAATCTCTATGGTCTCTATATGAGCCTCAGATTCCTTTGGTTCCTCATTAGGGGATTCCGTACTGACCATTGGATGTCCCCTAAGGTCTTCTCATTGGGATTCATGCCCCCCTCCTCCTCTAAGGTTTCGGCCATGTTGATTATATCAATGACCTTGCACTCTCCTTTGGGATTCTCTTCTGTATTGCTTGGGAGAGTGCTAGGAGGAGTTTCAGTAACCCTTTTACTTAGCTGGCCCACTTATGTTTCCACGTTTCTAATGGAGGTTCTTGTTTCAGTCATGAAACTCAGAGTGGCCTTAGATAGATCAGAGACTATGTTTGCTAAGGTAGAATGATTCTGCTCAGAATGCTCTGTCTGTTGCTGAGATGATGATGGGAAAGATTTGCTATTGCTAAACCTGTTTCTTCCACCATTGTTATTATTGAAGCCTTGCTTCTGTTGATCCTTCCATGAAAAATTTGGATGATTTTTCCATGAAGGATTATAGGTGTTGCCTAAGGCTTCACCCATGTAATTCACCTCTGCCATTGCAGGGTTCTCAGGATAATATGCTTCTTCTTCAGAAGATGCTTCTTTAGTACTGTTGGATGCATTTTGCAATCCATTCAGACTCTGAGAGATCATATTGACTTGTTAGGTCAATATTTTGTTCTGAGCCAGTATGCATTCAGAGCATCAATTTCAAGAACTCCTCTCTTTTGAGGCGTCCCATTGCTCACAGGATTCCTTTCAGAGGTATACATGAACTGGTTATTTACAACCATTTCAATAAGTTCCTGTGTTTTTGCAGGTGTTTTCTTTAGGTGAATAGATCCACCTGCAGAGTGGTCCAATGACATCTTGAAAAATTCAGACAGACTATCATAGAATATATCTAATATGGTCCATTCTGAAAGCATGTCAGAAGGACACTTTTTGGTCAGTTGCTTGTATCTTTCCCAAGTTTCATAGAGGGACTCACCATCTTTTTGTCTGAAGGTCTGAACATCCACTCTAAGCTTGCTCAGCTTTTGAGGAGGAAAGAACTTGGCTAAGAAAGCCGTGACCAGCTTATCCCAAGAGTTCAGGCTATCTCTAGGTTGTGAGTCCAACCATGTTCTAGCTTTGTCCCTTACAGCAAAAGGGAAAAGCATAAGCTTGTAGACTTCAGGATCAACTCCATTGGTCTTAACAGTATCACAGATCTGCAAGAACTCAGTTAAAAATTGATAAGGGTCTTCTGATGGAAGCCCATGAAATTTGCAGTTCTGTTGCAATAGAGAAACTAATTGAGGCTTTAGCTCAAAATTGTTTGCTCCTATGGCAGGGATTGAGATGTTTCTTCCATAGAAGTTGGAAGTTGGTGTAGTAAAATAACCAAGCATCTTCCTTGCGTTGTTGTTTGGTTCGGACATAACTGTTTCTTTTGCTGCTTCCTTTTTGAAAATTTCAGTGAGGTCCTCTTCAGAGTTTTGTGCTTTAGCTACTCTTAGCTTCCTCTTCAGAGTCCTTTCAGGTTCAAGATCAGCTTCAACAAGTATGCCTTTATCTTTGTTCCTATTCATATGAAAGAGAAGAAAACAAAGAAAATATGGAATCCTCTATGTTACAGTATAAAGATTCCTTGAGGTGTCAGAGGAAAACAAGAATAGAAGAAGGAGGTAGGTAAAATTTCGAACACAAAGAGATTTGGAGTTCGAATTGACAGTGGAGGAGGAATGTTAGTGTTTAAATAGAAAAAGATAAGAGAGGGGGGAAAATTTTTTAAAATAAAAAAGAATAAAATTTAAAATAAATTTTTGAATAATTGGTTGTGGTTTTGAAAAAGATAAGAAATAAATTTGAAAAAGATAAGAAGTTAGAGCAAGATTTTGAAATCAAGGATTTTTTAAAAAGAAGATATGATTTGAAAAAGATATGTTTGAAAAGATATGATTTTAAAGAAAGATATGATTGAAAATATTTGATTTGAAAAAGATTTGATTTTGAAAAATTATGAAGATTTGAAAAAGATTTTATTTGAAAACAAAATTCCTCTCCTTTTGTCATTCTGGCGTTAAACGCCCAGGAGCTGCATGTTTTGGACGTTTAACGCCCAATTGCTGCATGGTTTGGGCGTTTAAACGCCCAGCCAGGTACCCTGGCTGGCATTTAAACGCCAGTTTTCCTTCTTCTCTGTAATTCCTCTGCTTTATGTTCTTGGATTTTCATTTTGCTAAATCCTTTATTCAAGAAGATATGTTTTCAATTTTGAAAAACAACAAAATGAGTCGAAACATATAATTCTTGGATCAAAACACAAGATATATGCAAGAACATTATGATCGTCAAGATAAACACCAAGAACAATCTTAAAGATCAAGATGAACATCAAGAACTCAGTTTTCTTAATGAAAGAAAACATGGAGGACACCAAACTTAGAACTTTCTCATGTTTGGGACATATGAATGCAAAAATGCATATGTAGAACATCATACAGTGCAAATCAATAAATCATGAAGATCAAACAAGGCAATTCATCAAGAACGACTTGAAGATCATCAAGAACACAATGCATGTGTTTCGAAAATTGCAAGACAATTAAAATCATGCAATTGACACCAAACTTAAAATTTGGCCCTAGATTCAAACAAGAACCACAGAATATTTTTGTGTTTTTATGATTTTATAAATTTTTTTGGTTTTTTCGAAAATTATTTTTGGAAAAACGAAAAAAGAAGAAAATTTTTTGAAAGATTTTTTTTTGAAAACTTTTTGAAAATAAAATAAAAGAAAATTACCTAATCTGAGCAACAAGATGAACAGTCAGTTGTCCAAACTCGAACAATCCCCGACAACGGCGCCAAAAACTTGGTGCACGAAATTGTGATCTCTAACAATGGCGCTCAACTTGGTATGCGCGTTCATAATCTCAGCACTTTCTTCACAACTCCGCACAACTAACCAGCAAGTGCACTGGGTCGTCCAAGTAATAAACCTTACGTGAGTAAGGGTCGATCCCACGGAGATTGTCGGCTTGAAGCAAGCTATGGTCACCTTGTAAATCTCAGTCAGGCGGATTAAAATGGTTATGGAGTTTTAATAATTAAAAAGATAAATAAACAGAAAATAAAGATAGAGATACTTATGTAAATCATTGGTGGGAATTTCAGATAAGCGTATGGAGATGCTTCATCCCTCTTGAATCTCTGCTTTTCTATTGTCTTCATCCAATCCTTCATACGCCTTTCTATGGCAAGCTGTATGTAGGGCATCACCGTTGTCAATGGCTACTTCCCGTCCTCTCAGTGAAAATGGTCCAAAATGTGCTGTCACCGCACGGCTAATCATCTGTCAGTTCTCGATCATGTTGGAATAGGATTTACTATCCTTTTGCGTCTGTCACTATGCCCAACACTCGCGAGTTTGAAGATCGTCACAGTCATGCCTTTCCAGATCCTACTCGGAATACCACAGACAAGGTTTAGACTTTCCGGTTCTCAGGAATGGCCGCCAATAGATTCTATCTTATACCACAAAGACTCCAATCTTTCGGAATGGAGGCTAAGAGATACACGCTCAATCTTAAGTAGAACGGAGGTGGTTGTCAATCACGCGTTCATAGGTGAGAATGATGATGAGTGTCACGGATCATCACATTCATCAGGTTGAAGTGCGAGTGAATATCTTAGAACAAGAATAAGCTTGAATCGAATAGAAAATAGTAGTAATTACATTAATACTCGAGGAACAGCAGAGCTCCACACCTTAATCTATGGTGTGTAGAAACTCCACCGTTGAAAATACATAAGTGATGAAGGTAGGCATGGTCATGAGGCCAGCCCCCAATGTCTAAGGAAAACGTTCCAAAGATGTCAAGCTCCAAAAATGAAAATACAATAGTAAAAGGTCCTATTTATAATGAAACTGGCTACTAGGGTTTACAGAAATAGGTAAATGATGCAGAAATCCACTTTTGGGCCCACTTGGTGTGTGCTTGGGCGGAGCATTGAGCTTTACACGTGTAGAGACTTCTTTTGGAGTTTAACTCTGGTTTATAACGTGTTTCTGGCGTTTAACTCCAACTTTTATGCCAGTTCTGGCGTTTTGACTTCAGAATAGGGCAGAGAATTGGCGTTTTGACGCTATTTTACATCATCAAAACTCGTGCAAAGTCTGGATTATTATATATTGCTGAAAAGCCCTGGATGTCTACTTTCCAACGCAATTAAGAGCGCGCCATTTGGAATTCTGTAGCTCCTGAAAATCTACTTTGAGTGCAGAGAGGTCAGAATCCAACAGTATCTGCAATCCTTTGTCAGCCTCTAAATCAGATTTTTGCTCAGGTCCCTCAATTTCAACCAGAAAAATATCTAAAATCACAGAAAAACACACAAACTCATAGTAAAGTCTAGAAATGTAAATTTTGCATAAAAACTAATAAAAACATCCCAAAAAGTAGCTAGATCCTACTAAAAACTACCTAAAAACAATGCCAAAAAGTGTATAAATTATCCGCTCATCATCTATCCTCTTCTCTTCTAGCCGGTGGTCTTTTGTTCCTTCGTGTCTCGCACAACTCCTCTATCTTGATTTTCCCGATGGCCTTTTCTCAGAATTCTTCCAGCGTCTTCGGTTTCGCCACGGCGATGGCTTCCTGGAATTTTCTAGGTCGGAGGCCACTCTTGATGGCGTGTAATTGTACTTTCGGATTAAGGTCGGGTATCTCCATGGCTGCTGTCGTAAAGCGCGTCATGTAATCCTTTAAGCTCTCGTGCTGCCCCTGTTTGATTGTGCTGAGGTAATTCGAATCCCTCACATATATCTTGGATGCTGCGAAGTGGTTGATAAACATCTTGGCAAACTCATCGAAACTGTTTATGGACCCTGCAGGTAAGTTAGAAAACCTTAGTAGTGCGGCTCCATCCAAAAAGGTCGGAAAGGACCGACATAAAATGGGGTCAGAGTCGCTATTAAGGAACATCATGGATTCGAATTTTTTGACGTGGACTTTGGGATCCCCGATCCCTTTGTATGGTGTCAATGTCATGGGAAGTGTGAAGTTCTGCGGCATTTTGAAACTCATTATTTCTTTAGATAACGGGTTGGTCCGCCGCCTTACACCTTTTGGGTTTGTCTCCCCTGTCTTCACGATGGATTCGGAATGGTGTTCTTCGTATTGGTCAGCATTTGTCTTCTTGCTATCGACTTTTTGATCTCCATTGTTTTGCAGTGCTGCCATGAGCTCGGCCATCCGTTGGTTCTCTGCCTGTAGGGCGGAGTTGGCGGCCATGAAGTCAGCGTTGGTCTGAGAGTGCTGCTGAGTCTTGGAATGATCAGTCATTTTTTGCTTTCCTGCAAAGAGAAAGGTGTGTGGTACAAGAACAAATAAAATAAATAAAAACTAGGGACTTTGTGGAGTGCGGGAGTAAACTTCTCGGACCCCACGGTGGGCGCCAAATGTTCCTGCCTGGTAATAGGGCTGAGGTATTAGTCAGAGCCCGCCGCAAGAATCCTTGCTTAGTCCTCATCACCTAGCGCCGTGCTCCGAGAGCAAGCCTCGTCCGAGTAGGGGGAGATACCTGCAAGAGGACTCCGAAACTTAAGTCAGTTTTTGTCCAAGAGATAAACTAGGAACAACTAGAATAAAAGAGCTAACTTTCTGTTTGAAAGAATCGAGAACGAGTTTTGTTATGTAGAGTGAGTGCCCGATGCCCTTGAGCTATCTGTGTAGTTGTATTTAAGGGGAGAGGATATGTTAATGGCCTCGAAATTCTCGACCCTGTATCCGACTTTAATGACATGTTCTTATCTTGAGGATGATCATTTGAAAGTCCAATCTATTATTCCGTGCTTTGATTATTAAACGTGGTATTTTCGATATATAACGTGTTCCGATATTGAGAGTGCGGATCAATAATAATTAATGAATATTATTTGAATTAATTTTTTTATTCTCTTAAATATTATTGATTGTATATACACACTCTATAGAATGTTAACTTAGGGAATATTCTCCCTCTATATTACTTCGAAATTTCGAATATATCTCTTACGTTGTTAACAAGCTCCACGT
>NC_029776.3:86852548-86859816 GCF_000817695.3 Arachis duranensis
TTAAATATATTTATACATAATAATTTTTATTTTTAATTAAATAATTAACTATCAAAATAATTAAACATGTCATAGTATAATAATCAAACATATAATAAATAAAATCAAATTTTGATGAGTTTGAAAAACTCTAATTTAAATTGATAATGATCAAACATTATTAACATAATTAATTACAAAATTATTAATTGAATTTTTTATCATATGTGCTAAACTAAACAATTTTGCTGTGCAGATTATGCTTGTTGGGCCGAAAAGAAAGAGAAAAATAAAACAAGCCCATTAAAATATTTTTAGCATTGATACAATCTTTATTATGACTGAAACAATGAGTTGTATATTGGGCCAGATTCTCTTAACATTATTATTAGCTCAATTCAAATTTTAGTGGAAAACCCACTAACTTGATCCGAATTGAAGAAAAGAGAAAAAGCAAATGTTTTGCTTCATGCTTCCAACAGATCTCATCTTCATCATGTGGTGGATTTCAAATTTAATTCACTTGAATTAACTTTCATTGGAAAGATGAAAGAGAAAGAGAAAAGTGATTTGATGGCTTTAATGATGCTACACGTTACTCGGCAAACAAAGGAAGTGGAAATTTAATTCACTCTCATTCTCTCTCTTAGTCTCATTGAAAGCATTTTTAATTTCTCTTTCTACTCTCTCTTCTCACTCTCGGTCACCTCACAAAGAAAACATGGAAGCTATGGCAAACTACTATAGAGAAGAAGAAGCAAGCAATAAGACAATCGCAATGATGGCAAGAAAAAGAAAACAAAAAGTATGTTGTGCCTGAGATCTTCACCAAAATAAGGTAAGATTTGGTGAAGTAAGCTCAAGCTCTCCATACAAAAAATGAAAGAAGTAGATCTCGGTCAGAGAAAGAAGATCTCAGAGGCATGGCTCGTCTCTGCTTTTGTGTTCACTCATCACAGAAGGTAGCTAGGAAGGCTACGTGAAGAAGGAAGCAAAAGTGGAGCAGGAGGAGCTGTCATGCATCAAGAAGCATCAAGGGCTAGGAGTCCTTCTTGGAGTGCAAGTCACGAGGGATGGGTCGGATTGGTGAAGCTTGGTGTAAAGGGAAGACTCAGAGGTAATTGCATGTTGGATATAGCATTCAGTTATCTCTCCTCTCTCTCTCTCTCTTTGGCCGAACCGGTTTTTCTTGAAGAAGAAGAAGTTTAGCTTGGTTCAAATGATTTCAACCGTGGAGGCTTCCCCCTCTATAAATAAAGGAGAACAGTCAGGGCTTGAAGCAAGGAGTAAGAGTGCAAGGCACAGTGTTCACGTAGCTACCTAAGCTGACAGAAGTTCTTCTCCTTCAATACTTTCTATTTTGTATTTTTCTGTTTAATTTTGTCTATCTTGAGTCTCATGGAAAAAGGCAAACAGTGAGGTTTGTAAGAAAAAGTCATAGAGCGAAAAAAGACAGAGAGTACAAAATTAAAAGAAAAAGTCATAGATGTCCTTAGAGGTCCTTTGTACATCTGTGTTGTGTTTCATGATTCTGTGGAAATTCCCTTGCAAGTTGGGTTAGCACTTAACAGTTGAAAGCTTGGCAGTGACCAAGTCAAGTTCAGTTTTGTGATTAGTTTTTGGACTTGTCCCGGATAGGAAGGGTAGTTCCTAGGGAGAATTGCTGTATGTAATCAAAGATTATTATAGTGAAATTCCATCATTGTTGTGATGGAGACTGGATGTAGGCTGCATTGCACTTTGTAGCTGAACCATGATATATCTTGGTGTGATTTTCTCTCTCTTCTACTCCATTTCTGATTCTGTTGCAGAGGAGACAAAATTGAAAAATATCTCCTGACTGGTCACGAGACAAAACAAAAAAATTTCGTGGCTAGGCACGAGACAAAAACAAAAAATATCTCCTCAAGTTTTCTGAAGGACAGCAAGAGTTACTAAGCGAAAAAAGGACTAAGATTCAACCCCCCTTCTCTTAGCCACTGATAAACCATCAAACTTGTTTCATGAGAATATGATACGTGACTGATTAATAGCTTATCTTTTTAGGAATAATTTAATGATACGTAGTTAGCCCTATGAAAATGGTTGAATTCTCTATTAAGCTTTTACTCTCGTAATGCATGTCTATATATAATAATAAAAACTGCGGAAAAAAAGAGAATAGAGAACGGTTGTTTGGAGAACAAGAAAAGATTAAAAATTATAAGAGAGTGAAGAAGTGAATTGATTCAGAAATAAAAAGAGAAATTTTAGAGAAAGAGAAAAAATTACAAAAGAAAAGGGAGCTTGGGAAAAAGTCTTGGATTCTTGTCCTGAGAAATTAGAATGCAAGCTCTATTCTAACTAATTTTTGCCTTATATAACTAACTCAGCTAATGACTTGGCCTAACTAATTCTCCAACTAATTTCACAAATTACTTAATCGGATTTGAATTGAGGGTATATATTTAGCTGGCATCTCACCACATTAAATGAGTCACTATTTATCAATTAAAAACAGGAATTGATTTGTATAATTTTATAGATGAATAAAAATTTATTTAAAGTTTTAAGATGATTAAGATACGTTTTATCCTTCGAAAACAAAAAAGGCAGAAATCAGATAAGGTATTTATCCTTAAATAAGACATCATCTAATTATTGACTCTTTTTTATATTCTAAAAAGACACACTTCATCTAGGTTTTAATATATATCATTATATGATTATATTAAAGTCCACACTTTAAAGATGAATGTTACTCGAATCTACACATTATCATCATTGAGGTAGAGAAAATCGAGATTGTATTTGAAATTAAAAAAATAAATTAAATACATAGTAAAACGTAAAATTTTAATAAAATTTAAATCGTAAAATCGTCCGACTTAATATAAATTTTATAAAATCGATTGACTCATTTAAAATCGTAATATTAAAAAATTTTAAGAGTTAAATTGAGATTTTAACTAGCCCTCGTGCCTAATTCAACTCTCAAGTTAAAAGTAGAATAAGTTTTTACAAGTACAATAATTGATTTTTCCAAAGAGCCCTCGAAAGCAACGCATTTTTTGACATGAACCAAAACTTGTTAGTTAATGGATGAGGACAGTTTAGTTTGTAAATTGGAATAGTACTATTATGTTCTAAACTTACACAAACAAGTTATTATTATAAAAAAAACTAAAAAAAAATATTAGCACTAGTCTCTACACCTAATTATATATGATGTGGTATTTTTTATCAATAATGATTGAAAATCCTAATTTATTTCCTTAATACTTAAATGAGTAAAATTCTAAAAACATATATATATATATATATATATATATAAAAATAATGTTTAGAAGGTTAGTATTTTCAAATAAGCTTCCATGTGGCAGATGCATCTAACCATAACAACCACCCGACAAAGCACGTTTTAAGTTTTGATTGGCACCATTAACGTGGTCACGTGGACATGTACACCAAATTAGTGAACGGTGTATCTTCTACTCGGATATTTAAAATTTCTTTTTGATCTTTTTTTTTTTTAAGACAATGGTTGAGACATCAGTAGGTAAGTCCATAATTTATTCAAGGTCCCCAACGGCCCTTTTATCCAAAAAAAAAATTCCTGAAAGAAGTATGTTACCAAAACAAAACAAAATAAAAAGCACAGACATGATTATCTTTAACGATGAATTATATCCAACAAAAAATAGGTGGATTATAAAATAAAAGCTAAGCTGCTTCAAATAATAATAATAATAAAAAAACAGCACAACTATTTGAATATAACATATAAACAATTTCCATTGATGAGATAAATTTTCAATAGAGGAAAACCATCCTTTAAATTGAGAAAAATGAATAGAGTAATGTTATTTGTACATTCAATTTGGTATCAAGTAAAACACCAATTTAACTCTACAGGTGAGAAAGATCAGTTAAGTAAAAGTGGATGAAAAACTATAATGTAATTAATAGTTATAAATTATATATGAGTTAATACTCAAGTAAATTTTTTAGTGTAAAAATAATTAATGGTTATAAATATTTATCCTTATTTCAATATCTTTTTTCTCTCTATTTTTTATTTATACTTTACTGCAGAAATGTATATTCTTATAAAAACATCTTCACATGAAAATAATATCGTGTAAATCGTTAAATATTTCAGTTAAAAATATCAAACTATCTCAGAGTTCGCATAATAATATTTTTATGTAAAGACTCATCATGAGAGTATCACCTGCTGCACAGGCCATCATTCTTGTCATGCTTTTTGAAAAACTCAAGAAATTCAACATGGATGGTATACCTCTATTTAATTTGTTGGATAATTATTGTACATTATAACAATAGATCGAATAGGCAATAATATTATCTTGTTAATTTAGTCCTAAAAGATTATTAATTAGTAACTAACTTAAAGGAGTGAAAATTGTCTCATAATTATAATACCATAAAAATCGAATACATCCTCGATCCATATGAAATCTGTAATAAAATTGTGAAAAGAATTTGCTAATTTGAGTTGTTTTAAAACATCTTGCAAGTTGTGTTTATGATTGATTTTCAGTGTGTATTATTCCATGTGTGAAAATGTCTTAACTTTCTGCATTTGATAAATTTACTAAATCAACACCTGCTATTGGCATAATCAAGATTAGCTAACTACTTGTTTCCTGTTTTAGCAAGAATTGGTTAAAATCTGTTATAACCGCCAGTTGATAACCTTTTGCTATTTATTCAATCAATCAATAGTTCATTCATTTCAGTATTCAAAATCTCTCTTCATAGAGTTCTTTCTTCTTTCTTGTCATACTTCTTAAACCTGCTAATTAACTTGAGATGCAACAGGCTATCAATCACTGTATACATTATGAATTAATAATTATTAATGATAATGAATTTAAAGACCTTCCATGATCTTGTCTGAACTAACATCTTGTATTAATTAATATTATTTATTATTAGTATCAAAACAATAGAGTCTAGTTCAGTGGCAGAAGAGAGTAGTGCAGCTGTGCAGCAGAGTAGTGGTCAAAGTTAAGTTTGTTAGTTTGTTTGGAATAGTATTTTAAATAGGATAAAGCATATTGAAAGCTCAACTCAAGATGATAAAGGAACAAGGTCTTACCGTCTTAGATTACATCAAACTATCTATATGAAACAGCCAGTAGGTTTTGCACAACAATCCTCAAATTATATTTATAGATTAAACAAGATTTTATATGGCTAAAATAAGCACCTAGAGAGTTGTTTATGAAATTGAGCACTGTTTTTGACAACTTTGCTTTTAAAAGTACAAAATCAAAAACTTCCTTGTTTATTAAACAAAGTTCTACTTCTATTATGTATATTCTTTACTATGCAGATGATATAATTATTACTAGTTGTTCAGCATCTGAAATTGATTATATAATACAACAACTAGATAAAACTAACTCTTTTTTAGACATTAAGTACATAAAACTGATTCTGAAAATTTATATTTATCTCAAACAAAGTATATTAATGATATTTTATCTAAAGTTGGCATGGCAAGGGCTAGTTCTATCCCAACACCAGTGGTCTCTTCCCTTCAATTGCTTTCTTCTCGTTTTGAAAAATTTGAAAACCTGAAACTATATAGAATAGCGGTTACTACTTCTTTTCAAAATGTTAAAATCCAAACTTCACTTCAAGTTTGAGGGAGGGGACATCAAGACTATAGAGTCTAGTTCACTGCTAGAAGAGAGTAGTGCAACTCGAGGAGTGCTAGAAGGTTAGTAAGTTTTGTGATTTATAGCTATCAATTAATCATTATTAGTATTTTTAATGGTATGAAATTACTCACTTTTCTTTTACTCATTAAGGTAGCGTTTGGTGGAGAGACATATGCTGAAAGACTGAGACTGAGAGACAGAGACTAAGAGACAGAGAGACAGAGACTGAAATAAGTTTTAGTATTCTGTTTGGTGCCAAGTGAGAGACAAAAATTGAAATAAGAATAAAATTCTAATTTAATTTACACAAAGAATAAAATTGGAATTAATTAATTAAAATGAGAGTATTTTAGGTATAAAATGTTATTAAAGTTTCAGTTTTTATTTCTAAAAATATCAGTCCCCATACTATTTTGGGGACAGAGACAAAAACTTTAGTACCAGTCTCTGAGCCAACAAATATGATACTGTCTCAGTCTCTCAGTCTCTGTCCCAGTACTGCAAAACAAACGCTACCTAAATACTGATCAAATTTTAATAAAAGCGTTGGTTCCTAAACTTTCTCTTATAAATTATTTCATTAAATTAGCACGAGTTCTTTACGGCTTCTTTCTCTCTTTTTTATTTGTTCTGTTAAAGTAAGATCTGTTTATTTTTTTTTTTACACAAGCATTCTTTCAGAATCCCATTAATTAGTCGATGTACACAATTAATGGCAAAACTTTGAATTCCTTTGATTGGAGGGGAACTCAGCCATGTGTAATAGTTATTCACATTAAATTAAAATTTTAATCCAGATTGAAAAGTACGTGTATGTAGTATGTACGCTAGTACGTCCACACATTCCATTTAGACAAAATCTGTGTGACTAACCGACATAGGAAAAAAAAACCCACAAAACTTATCTTGTACTTGGAAAATAACTTAATAATTCAAAAAATAATTTCTTTTGGGGACCTGGGGTACGTACATACAGGTACAATGATTTCAACACCACATTTTTTAAATATTTCTAATAAACAAAATAGGATATCCTTTTTTCCTTTTTATTATTAAATAATTAAACAAGCTAATTAATTACAAAGAACTTATTATAAATAATTAAAATACTGATATTTTTAATTATGGAGATAAAACCTATATAAAAAATTAAGAAAAAGTTGTACTTATTATACAAAATCGTCTCTCAATTATATCCATTGGTCAACCCTAATTAGTGCTCCCTTTATTAATATTCTTCTTATTATTTTATCGTAGTACATAGTACATACTAATCACACATGAACACGGCTTGTACGCGTTGGATGATGATGATTATAAATATAATGGGATGAACTTTAATCATGTGCACTCACCATTATTGCAATAGATAAATATTATTTGTTCGCTACATACATTTTTTAGGTTAAAACTTATAGTTATAGTCCACCAAATAGTTTTAACAATAATGATAATAATGCCAATTTTTTTTGTATTTCTTAAGTCATTACTCCTTATACAGAAATCAACTCCACTCACAAATACAAGAGTTATTAATAATATATGTGGAATGATTGAAGTCTTGTTAATTGCAGTTCCTATTTTAATTAAGGTTTGTATTAGTTATCAACAGGAGAT
>NC_029776.3:86860199-86892837 GCF_000817695.3 Arachis duranensis
TTATAAAAAAAATTGTTTTTTTACTAACATAAATATAATATAATTAAATACATATATAAAATTATTTTTCGCTAATAATACATTAAAATTAAATTCATAATTATATCTCTAATACTATAATTATTAATTGATAAAAAAAGTATTGGAAAGGCTTTTTTGATGGTCTTTGTTAGAGTTTGGACAGAGAGAGAATTATGATCGATGAAAGGAAATGGTAATGTGTTAATGAATTCTTTGTTATAAAATATTAGAATTGGTGTTTGAAACAATCATTGTGAGGTAATAATCCTTATTTATAACGGGGAGACTGCCTGAAACATCTTTTTTTTTTAATTTAACAAAAATCAATGAGTTTTCAAATTTAGAGGAGGTATTATGCTAAAATTTTAGTTTATTGATAGTTCTTACTGACATTTTGTAAGGTTTGTTGACAAGTTGAAACCATAAGCCATGGCCCAATTGTCAAAATATGATAGGGTACAGTTTGGTGCAGACATGACACGAGGACATTAAATTTGATGTCAATTCGATAGAAGGTATAGTGTCTAATAATTGGACCACTTGTATAATTTTTTAATTAAAACTAATTTTCACTTTAATAATACCTCTTCACTAATTTGATCTCAAATATTAATTAATTTTATTTTATGTTTTCAAATTTACAATAGCTGTCAAAAAGTATTAAATATACATTTCCTTAATCTTAAAATAAATGTCGCTTTTATTTTTTAGATTTATTTAAAAATTAATATATTTGGACAAAGTATTTATTTAAATTCGTTAATTTTAATAAACTAAAAAAGAAAAGTAAAAACGACATTTATTTTGAAATGGTTAAAATAAATAAAAATGGAAATATTATTAAATTAAAAATTTTTAATTTGTAAAAATTATTACAGATGGACCAAGAAAGGTAGACACTATACCTTCAATTCAATACAGTACTATAGAATTATATTACCTTTATATATAGTGATAGAGAATTTAAAAGAGTGATATAGAGATGTGAATTTAAAGGCCAGGAAACTAAAGTATAAACTATTAAATAATGCACATGTAAAAGTAGGTAGGCTACTACTCAAAGTAATATATCTAATAAAGTAGAGTAAAAAATATTTTTGACAAAATGATTTGGTTGACAATAGGAATAAGAATATGATACATAGAGAGACTTTAGTAATTGATTAAATTTAAGTTTATTTGTTGATTAAAAAATGAGTAATTGGAGTTTGATAAAAAAATAAAAAAATAAAACCTCAATTAAACCTATCACATATTCAATACTTTATTAAACCATAAGAATTTTTAAACATAGCATCTCCTTTTAAATGTTATTGTACTCAATTTTCTGTCCATCACAGTTTTTATGATAAAAACAAATCTAAGATCTTATAATTTTTTAAATATTAGCGTCATAAAACTCATAAGAACCTTATTAAGTATTGATAATATATTTGTTTTTTACTAAATCAACCTATGATGTATAGATACTAACATAGATATGACATAATACAAAATATATAGACACATAAATTTAAAATTTTTATAAAACACAAAAAATAATATATATATNAAATACGCATATCAAATGAATATAAAAAAAATGTCGTATTCAAATGTGCCTATATACGAATATGACGAATCAAAAAAATGTTTATACTCCCTGGAAATCAAGTGACTAATTAATGAGAATAACTTAGAAATAAAAAAATATTGGCACAGTCAGTGCATGCACTATGAATTAATTATTACTTAATGTTAATTAATACTAAAATTGGGAGCGTTATTGTTGGCAGCATATAATGCAGTCAAAAATTCACATCAAACCACCGACTAATTAACTTGACAAAAAATATGGTTTAATTTTGATTAATTTACTAGTATTTTATCATAGGTTTTCAATCATATTTTTATGAATGAAATTCACTCTTGAGTAATGATAAGGGTTATCAACTTTTGTGATTAGTAGCCATCAATAATGATTTAATATAGTATGAAATTGGTGTGAGATTTCATCCAATGACTCATCTTTTTCTGCTGGTTATATACTGACCAAAATTCAATAAAATTACTGCCCCTTAGCATTACTCACTTAATTCTTTATACTACATCACCCTCGGCCCTCCATCTTGGTAATATAGTTAAGAAACTATGGTTAATAACTATGCCAATCAAAATTGACTTCTATCTCACCTACCTCAAACAATAGTTAAAAACAAAAATACAGGCACTACTCTTGTTTTGAATAGCCAAAAAGCTAAAGAAATTAAACTAATGCCTTTTACTCCTATACAGCTAAAAAAGAAAATTGGACTCTCTAATTGGTTCTAATTAATTGTTCGTTAATTTTAGAATTTTTATTTGGTCACATATATATATATATATATATATATATATATATTAGCTAACTTTTTTTTATTGTAAGCACTCTTATTATTAAAGAATTTAAAGTTTAAAATTTATAATTTATAATTTAAGATTAAAAATTTAGAATTTTACATAAATAATAACTTACACCAATATTTAACGTAAAAAATCTAAAAACTGATTAAAACTATGAGACAAAAAACCTCAAAAGTAATTCCGCATTTTTATACACAAAAAGTTATATATAGTGCTTTTTAGTAAGTACACATTTAATTTAATCTCAGAATAATAGAGATATTGTTCAAAAAATATATCTAATATATAAATCACATCTTATCTTTTTTGAACATTTCTCACATTTCTTTCAAAGAGAAAAAACCTTTCTTGGCATGTAAATTAATCCTTACATCTCTTAGTGAATTTTTCTTTCTTTCTTTTTCTGATTTTGTACAAATGAAACTAAAGAAATGTTTCCTATTTATAATTTAAAATCTTTTCTATATAATTCTCAATGCACAATAAATAATTTTCAAATTTTTCTATTTTCACATTATTGTACAGTGATTATTGTATTCAATGAAATTTTTTCATCTTCTTCAAATTAAAATTTTAATATATGTTTCTCACTTATTTTTCGTTTCGAATTTTTTCAGTCGTTATTTACACAGTCATTAGATCCCACAATTGCATAAATCAAAATAAACCATTTTAAATTATTTATTTTAAGGCGGCCAGCATTAGAAGACAAATAGTATGAAAGCCAAAAAAAGAACATCCAAGAACCAAAAACTTATTAAGGATTTAAAAATGACGACCATGATAATTTTACAAGTGATAAATAACAATAACTTCCTAGCTTCCAACCTTCCAAGTTCCATCAACTACTTATCATACCTAGAAGAAAATGTCAAACAATTAAATAAGTATATACGGTAATGTTACATAGATAAAAAAAAATAAAATTTATTTTATTTAATATTTATTAATTATCACAATAAATATATATATGAGAATATATGTGTGTGTGTGTGAAATGTATCTTATGAAAATAGAATTTTTATATATGAGAATATATTTATAATCTTAAATTATTAATTTACATGGCTAAGATTAAATTTACTTAATTAATGGTATGAATATAAAAGTAATGTATTTATTATAGTCATTAAATTCATGTGTGAATGCATTTATAATATATTTTATATTTGTATAAATTTTTTAAATATAGATTCACTTATCAAAAATACTTTTAATTTTATTTGGATAAAAAAATTAACTATTTTAATTTATTTATTAGGTATATTTTTAATGAAAATTAAAAATAATTGCTACAAATATAATGATTATAAATGCATTTACATATGATTTTAATGACTATAATAAATGCATTACTTTTATACTATTAATTAAGTATAGATTTAATTTTAGCCATTCATATAACAATTCTATTTTTATAAGATACATTTTTATATATGGCTATAAATATAATGATTAATAGTCAATTTAGTCTTTAAAGTTGGTTTGTTTACGGGCACAGAACACAGAAACAGATACATAGAAAAACAAAATTATGTTTAGCAGATAAGATATGAATAGAAATATTGTGTCTAAAGATATTGAATTAGTGTATTTTATATCCATTATGATAGGAAAGACATAAAGACAAAACTTATTTTTATTTTTCTTTTATTATTCTTATTAATTTTTTATAATTATATTTTTTATTATTATATTTTTTCTTACGATATTTTTGAATGAAAAAAAAATGAGAATAAATTGAACTTTCATAATTTATTCTAGTTTATTATCAAACAAAATACAAGAACATTAACTTTTATATTTCTATCTTTCGGATCTTATTTTTAGTGTCTTGTCCTATTTTCAGAATCAAACGCAGCCTAAAAGATAAAATATTTTTAAAAGACCTTCTCAATCAAATTGGTCCATTAAAGATTAAAAATTAATTATATTTGTCATTTAGTCACTCCATTAATAATTTTCGTCAACAACCAATGTTGTAAAATGTTAATTGATAATATACATGATACATGATATGTCTAATTGAATATTGGCCAAATATGTTTATGAAAGTCTATTAATTAAATTCTTTTCCCTAATTACATAAATCACATTCCTAATATAATCTAACGACTAAATTGATAGATTTTCAAAACATATTTAATAAGCTCTAATTAAATATGTTGGGTGTTATATATGCTATCGATTTTTTGCATCATCAATTATTGACAGAAATTTTTAATTAAATAACTGAAGGACAAATATGATTAATTTGTAATCTTTGAAAAACTAATTTAATTAATAAAATTTTTTAGGGACAAATTTGAAGAATATTTCATCTTTCAGAGACTAATTTGACTATTAACATATAATTAATGTTTAGTCATTGATAGTGATATATAAGAGAGATAAAAAAAATTAGGAGGAAAAAAATTTTTATAAATTTTGACAAAAATACCCCAACATAAAAGTATGACGTCATATTGAACAGAAAACATTGATCTGGCAATCGAAAGAGTTTCAGTGATAGTGGCAGAGAACTCCGATGACGTTTCTAACGAGGAAGGGAGCTTGCAGCTGTGACGATAACCAACTTTATCCCTCTCACTCCAACGCCAATTCTCAATCCCTCACCTCTTCACTCCCAACCTAAAACCCTAATCTCTTCCCTCACTTCTTTCGCTTCCTCTACTTCCTTCAAGCTTGATTCGCTCCACCAACTCACTTGACTCGCCAAGCACGACTCACTCTTCTATCGCCGTCTCACTGACTCAAAAATTGTCCTACCATTACTCTCCTATGTCGAGTCCCATGATCATGATTTCCTCCTCGAGAACACTCTCTCTTTGTTTCTCAATCTCAGCCTCGACGACTACAACAAGGTTGGACTTGTTGCTGAGGGTGTCGTTGCCTGTCTCGTCGCCATCTTCTCCGGTGTCGCTGCCAAAAATCCATCCCCGGATTGTCGCGCCCTCATAAGGGACAGAAAGGAGAGAAAAGAAGAAAGTTGCGATGCCCTCTATGCTCTCTGCCTAGCTGCCGAGATTGTTGGAGTTCTTGCAAAGTGGAAGGAACGAAGGGAGCAGATGGAGAATTTTCATGGATACGTTCAGATTTTGAGTCAGGTTTTAAAAAATAGATGAGATGTGGAAATGCCATCGTCACAATTATAAGCTTCCCTTCTCGCCAAAAATGTTATTGGAGTTCTCTGCCACCATCACTAAAGCTCTTCTGATTACCAGATCAGAGTTTTCCATTCAAATGTAACGTCATATTTTTATGTTTGGGTATTTTTTTTCAAATTTTAAAATTTTTTAGAAATTATTTTATTAATAATAAAATTCAGATATTATTTTTACAAGCCTTTAAATACCATAATCTCTTTGCACCAAGAAGCTGCCAATAATAAGAAAAAGAAAAGACCAGAAAAAAAAAAATGAAGATGTTTGCTTGGTTTAGCAAGAAGTTACAACACCTTTGTAGCGTTTTATGTGGCCAACTCACTCTTTCTACCAAATCACTCTTCTTCCTTGCGGCATGCCTTTGCCGCTTCCTCCTCCAACAAACCAACCCTCTTTTGGTTCAAATCATCTACTTTGTTTCCCTTTCTTCAATTGGTTTTGGTTTCCTCAAGATTTTTAAGCCTAGAACATCATCACCCTCCTTCACCCCTAGGAACCTTGACTTGTTCTTCACCTCCGTTTCATCCGCCACGGTTTCGAGCATGTCCACGGTTGAGATGGAGGTGTTTTCCAACCCCCAACTAATCACCATTACCATTTTGATGTTTGTAGGTGGTGAGGTTTTCACTTCCATGGTAGGGTTACACTTTATTAGGTCAAGGCTCAAAACCGAGTTAGATAAAATTGCTGCCTCTCATGCTAGGCTTAGTACAACACAACCCATTATTGTTGATGACCAAATTGAACTTGGGTCGATCTCAAAATCTAAACTTGATGCTTCTAAACCCGAAAACGACGACGTTGATGATGATGGTGATGGTGAGGCTATTGTTAGTGCGTATGATGAAACTTTGCATAGTTCTTTTGGTGCCACAAGTGAGAACTTGAGGTACTTGTCCATGAAGCATTTGGGTTTTGTAATTCTAGGTTACCTTGTAGTTGTCCATGTCATAGGGGTTTTGGGTGTGTCCCTTTATATTGAAGTTATTTCTAGTGCTAAAATGGTGCTGAAGAATAAGGGTCTAAATAGGTTCACATTCTCTGTTTTCACCGTGATTTCAACTTTTGCAAGTTGTGGTTTTGTTCCAACTAATGAAAACATGGTTGTTTTTAGAAAGAATTCGGGTATGCTTCTAATGCTTGTTCCTCAAGTGCTTCTTGGGAACACATTGTACCCTTGTTGCTTGAGATTTTGTGTGTGGTTATTGGGAAAGTTTAACTATAAGAAGAAAGAGACAAGGTACCTTTTGAAGAAGACAGAGGAGGTTGGTTACAAACACTTGCTCTCAAGGGAGTATTCTATTTTCTTAGTTGCCACTGTTTTTGGGTTTATTGTGGTTCAAATTGTGGTGTTTTGTTCAATGGATTGGAATTCACAAGGTTTGGTGGGAATGAATGTTTATGAGAAGTTTGTTGGTGTGTTGTTCCAAAGTGTGAATTCAAGACACTCAGGAGAAACAATTGTGGATTTGTCAATACTATCTTCTGCTATCTTGGTCTTATTTGTGGTCATGATGTTAGTATCTCTCTATCTATCTCCTCAAATCATAATATATTTTCCATGCACATAATATTTTATATAACATATTTATTATTTCAAATTTCACGTCACATGATATTTTTACAAAAGATTAAGTATATGAAATTAATTTTTAATTAGTCCATTTTTTTATTGTAAGAGTTTTTTTAACTCTCATTTTTTTGGAGGGTTTAGAATTAGGATTTAGGGTATTTTAAAAATTGAAGGTTTATAATTTAAGATTAAAAAAATTAGTTAATATTAGTTAAAAAAATTAGTTTTCTAATTAAACTTTTAGAAAAAAATAAAGATATATTTATTTGTATTTTTTTTATAATTTTATATTGTTAATATTTTTCATTATAAAATTTTGTAAAAAAACAAAATTCCTGCTTTTCATTATTCTTATCTTCTTTTACGAAATTCTAAAAAAGTAAAAAAGTGAAAACATCAACCTGACTTGACTGTAATCAAAACATTTCATGTTCTACTATAACATTTGAAAATCCATTACTATTGCACCAATTTGACAGCGATTATAATTTATAATAAATATATCCTTTTACGCAAAGGTTCCTAGGTTAAGTTGCTTGAACTCTGCCAAGTCCCATGATACTTGTTGTCATGAATCATGATCCTAATAATTTTCCATTTTTAATCATATATAGTTGGTTATACGTATATGACGGTATGACTTTTTTTTTCTAGTCCGATCCAATGTTTCTTAACAAATAGGGTTCCTAGGTTAAGTTATTTGAACTCTTCCAAGTTCCATAATACTTGTTGTCATGATACTAATCATTTTCATTTTTAATCATATATAGTTGGTTACTTACTTGGTTATACGTATATGATATGATTTTTTTATAATCCAATCCCATGCTTATTTTCATTTAACTAATAGAGTTATAATCGCACACCTTCCCTCCCCTTTTGTGCTTACATTTATTAATTCCAATAATTGATATTTTAATATTGCAATTATTGTGTTCTTGTAAATAATAAGTTAATAGGGTAATTAGACTAAAAATATTCAGAGTTCAATCACAACTTTATTACCATAAAATATCATTGTCTAGTCAATCTGTGTCAAAATGTGGGGTGGGGGTATAAAATAAAGTAGACAACGTGGCTCAAATAATTAATAATAAAATAAAAAGTCTAATAACTTAATACTAAGTGCAGTATTATTATTTTTATTATTCTTATTATTCAAGTGATACCTGAACTTTTTAGTCAACAAATAATTAATAATGCGTTACCTGCAACTTTATCATTGCATTATTGAATAAAATAATAACTAGCATATAAAAATTTGATTTGTTAATTAATCCATTTGGAGTATTATTATTATTTTTTTAGTTTTTTTAATTATTTTTTTAATCTTTATAGTTTTATTAAATTTTTAATTAGGTTTATATATATATTTTTTTAATTAAAATTTTATACCACTTTTAATTTTATAATTAGATCATTTTTATGTTAAAAATATTAAAATTAACAGAATATTTCTATCAAAATTTATGCGGTCAAAGATTAAATTAAATTTTTAATTATAAATACTTTTAATTTGCGATAAAATATTCTTTTAATTTTAATGTTTTTGATATAAAAATGACCTAATTATAAAATAAAAATAGTATACAAGTCTAATTAAAAAAATATATAAATTTAATTAAAAATTTGGTAAAACTATGAAAACTAACGGCGTAATTAACCCATTTTTCTTTTATGCATATAGGTTATAATTGAATATATAAGACTAATAATAATGTCTATATTTATTGGATAACATGTGCACAGGTACCTTCCTCCATACACCTCTTTTCTTCCATTGAAAGATCATGAGAAGGATTCAGAAATAAGAAAGAGAAAAGGAAAATTAATGGAAAATTTGATATTCTCTCAGCTCTCCTATTTAGTCATTTTCGTCATACTAGTGTGCATAACAGAGAGGAAGAACCTGAAGGAGGATCCTCTCAATTTTAATGTTTTGAACATTGTTATTGAAGTTATAAGGTTAGACTTCTATTAATTATATTCCATCAACAACCATTGCATGCATTATATTAGGGTTTCTGATCAGATAAACCAAGGGGTTACATAATAATATCCTTTTGAAAATACTATATGTTAATCAAAGAAAACTATTGATAACTAATAATTTTTAGCCAACAAAAAAAATCAACAATTCACAATAAAAAAAAATAGGATCGGATTTAGCATTTAGAAGGTAGAACTTAAAATTAAAGATTTAGGATTTAAAGTTTAGGGTTTAGAATTTAAAATGGTCGAAAGTAGTCGTCAAAGAAATTTGTCAATAATAATTGACAGCGATTAACAGTAACTACCAATAATGTAAACGGTTAGTTTGTAATGCTAGGTGAAATTAAAGTATTCAGAAGAAGAAAAAAAAATGAGTAAAAACAATCATTTAAAAAAAATAGTTGATGAATTTTTTTAGATTATTAACTGATATTGAATTGCCTGATTTTTTTTGTTATCTAACATAATTGATAAATTAATTATTGTCCGTGTAAACATATATCTAAGAAGTATATTATTTTTAGCTAATTCTAAAATGAAAGAATTTTGCCATGCATAGAATAAAGAAAAGGGTTTAATTTTATTTTAAAAATTAATAAAAATAAAATAAAACATATCATGTGATAATCATTCAACCATTCATAAAAAAAACTCTTCATCTCTTTACTGTACCATTATTCTTTCCTTTATCTTAGGATAAAGGACATAATTCTCTTCTATATAAATAAATTATCTATCTTTCTTATATATAAAGAAAGAAATGCCTAATTTGATAACGAATAATAGCTCAAATAGCATAATCTCTCCATACTTAATTGAAAAGTTGTGAATTTGAGTCTTTTATTTTTAGTAAAAAAAATACCTAATTTTATATTTAGGATTATTGTCATGGTGCATGAATTTGCCTGACACAGTTTATTATTCTAAGACTCAAAGAGATGACATTTTATTAAATAATTATAATCATAACAACCTGACCACAAACCTTGTTTGCCCCGTCCACATCAATAACAAACTGAATTATAATCAATTTTGTATTTTAGTCCTCGCAACAATTAATTTTGTATAACTCTTTTCGAGTCATGCTATATGACATACGATTTTATAGTCAATATATGAGAAGCCAATTAATTAATTAATAAAAATATTAGATGACTAATTTTTTTATATATTTTTTTATCTTGTATTTGAGTTAATAATAGTCAATTTTCTTTTTTTTTTCCTAAAAGTAATTGTTCCCTGATATTTTCCTTAATTAAATGGTGAAAACTCATGTGAAGTCGATTTTACGTGAAGTTGATATCCGAGAGTTTTTAAATAAAAGTTTAGTTAAATCAGTCAAATCATTTAACGACTCTCAGGTATCAAATTTACGTGAAATCGACTGTACCTGAGTTTCCATCTAATTAAATATAAACTTTTTGTAGTGAAATTATTTAATTTGTATTGAATTGGATTGATGCAGTGCATATGGGAACGTAGGGTTTAGTACAGGGTATAGTTGTAAAAGACAATTGCATCCAGAAGCAAACTGTGAAGACAAATGGTTTGGATTTGTGGGAAAATGGAGTGATGAGGGAAAGATTATTCTTATTCTTGTCATGTTTTTTGGAAGGCTCAAGAAATTCAACATGAATGGTGGCAAGGCTTGGAAGCTCCTCTAATTTTGTCAATATTCTATATAACTTAACATTTAACAACAACCATCTTTATATATATTAATGCATGTCAAAGTGTAATTGTACAGCACTTTTAACTTATCATCACATTCATCCCCTTTCTTTTTTCTAGTTGGTATAAAAAACTAAAAGATGTACCATGTGTGAAAATGTACAGCATATAGTATACATGATTAGAGTAAATACTGAAATTGGTTATAAAGAATTTTATATCATATTTTAGTCATTAACAAATATTTATTTTTTATAATATTTTAAAGATTATTTTCATTGAATAAATTAGTCTGTTCGCTACTTTTAATTAAAATTTTAATATTTGTGTTGAAAAATAAATCTCAAATAAATTTTATAAAAATATTAGGTATATACTAAAATTAGTTACTATATATTTGTATAAATATATGTATAATTTAATTTATTTTTAATGTGTATTTTATATTTTAATTCAAAATGATAGCAAAACCAATTTGTTTGACGAAATTAATTTTCGAGAACCTCTGCTAAGTGGGTAATGCATTGTTGTATGCACAATGTGGGATTCAAACCATCAACACTTGCTTAAACGGACGAGTGAGTTAATCACTCAACTAATCCAAATTAGTTTCTTTGATAAGCAATTTAGTTTGTTTTTTTTTTCCAGTCAGAAGGTATTTTTTTGGTAGCAGGAATTTAGGTATTTTTTTCAAATGATTATTAAAAGGGGTGGAAGCCCAATTCCAAATCTTAAACCCAAATTATGATTTAAGAAAATAAATGGAAAAGGTTTGGGATCATATTGGACTTTTAGTTTTCGACCAATTACCTGTTTTGTTTTTAGATGGACTTATCCTACAATTTTTATCTCAGTTCCTTTTGTTCAAACCCAAATGATATCCTGTCCAAAAAATAAAAAATAAGAAACCCAAATGGTATCTCTTAATCTATTTATGTTTAATTACTTTTCCATTGTATCACATTTATACCTACCAGTATATTAACAGGTATTAACGTCCTTATGAATCTATTTTTTATAAATTAAATATTTATAATAATAATAAATTTAAGATTAATCAAGATGATAAATAATTTATATTTTAATTAACAAGTTTTGGATTCAGTCTTAAAAAATAGAGAACAAAAATTTATAAGTTGTATACAATAAAAATCATTTTAAGACAAAAAAATTTTGCACTAAATCCCTTCCATATTCCTATTATATATGTAAATAGATAATGGATAATAGATATTAACTATCAGTGACAAAAAATAAGTATCATATAATAGAAATTCTATAAGATTCTATTTAATGCATTCACTTTTTCTTTATATTATAATTTGTAAAAAAATAAAAATAAGAATAAAATTTATTTATTTTTATTTTTTATTTTTTAAAAAATCTGAAAACATAAGATACTAAAAAATAGAAATAAAAGGTAAAAATGAAAAGTAAACAAACCCTTGTGTAAAGAAAGTGAAAAATTGGTTTCTTTTTTTTTTTTTAATAGAACTTATTAAAGGGGCTTTTTACTAGAATCCCCACTTGCAAAATATAAACAATTAATGGCCCTTATTTGTCATAATTTTCTGTAAGCACAAAATTTGACGTAATTTTATTTACATTTCCAAAATTAAAGTGCCTATAGTAAAAATTTAAAAATGTTTTTGATAAAGTAGAATAATATATATTTTTGTTCTACCATTCACATGTGGGAATATTTGGACGGATATTTGCAGACAACTACCAACAATAAACAAACAGCCTTCAAGAATTGACACATGATTCTCAATGGACTAATTCAAAGATTTTACTGTGCCCATGTTACTTCTTATTTTATTTATATATTCATAAATGCTTTTATAGGTAGTTTGTCTCAAACAAGGTGTAACAACTGTTAAGCATTCAACAATAATTAGCAGAGATTACTTATACGTTTCTATATACTTCTGAAAAATTATTTCAATTAATGACATATATTCATTTTTGATAATGATCGGGAGACAATAATTCAAAATTATTTCATTTAATTTAATATTTATATTTTATCTATGTAACATTCATAATGATATATTTATTGTATTTAATGTTATTCAATTATTCTAACAGTATTTAATGAATATACATTAAGATAAGTAATAATTAAAAAATATAAAATAAATTAATTTTAAACTAATTTTTTATTATTTCTTAACAAAAGTTTTATTTAGTTATTTAAATTAATATTGGGTAATTCTAAACTATTAATTATTATGTGAAGAGCTAATTACTCACTTAACATATATGCACAGCAGGGAAACATGTTAGTAGTCTTCTCACTCAAATTTATTTTTTATTAATCAGTTCCTATAATTATTGCGTTAGCAAGGATGGCACGCACTTAGTTGAGATAATTCCATAAAATAAATAGGCTTGGATTTACTTCTTTTTATTTTTTGGGAGTTTACAACTACACATAAAACAAAATTTAAAATATAATAGAATAATTACAGGTTAATACACAAAAGCACAATACACAATTGGTTCGAGGCTAAATTAATAGCCAAATTGCTTCCTAGGGACAATAGGTTCCAACCAAATTGTTCACGAGCTGAAGACGAATAGAGAGTGAACATAAACTTCCACCAGAAGAAGGACTTGTTTTCTTCCATATTATTTTAAAATATGCAAATTTTTATTCTAGTGAATTTTATTATTAAAATATCCCATTAATCCCGCCTAGCAAATTTATCACTTAGTTATTTTTAGTTACCTTTGTTTATAAGCATAAGACACTAAAATAAAGTTATATTTGATAAATAAGATATAAATATAAATATTGTATGCTAAAATACTAACTTTGTATATTTTATATTTTTTATAAAAAAATCTAAAGACACTAATAAAAGATACAATTTCTGTTAAAAAAAAGATACAATTTATTTTTATTTTTTTATTATTTTTATTAATTTTTTATAATTATATTTTTTATTATTATATTTTTCTTTCTAAATTTTATCTAAGAAAAAAAAGAAAGATAAATTAAAATTTTTATAATTTATTTATCTTATATTTAATTTATTATTAAATAAAATACTAAAACACTAATTTTATATTTTTGTCATTTGTGTTATCTTCTAATCGTCTAAAACGCTAATTTTTATATTTTTGGTTAATATAGTCAACGCCTATAGAAAAAATGCAAAATACAATGAGTTAAATAGTTTCATGTTTATTTTTATTCATATCTCATTTAAACAGTTTTTCATATTTATTCTTGTTTAATTGTTTTACAACCTTAAATAGTTTCATGTTATTTTTATTATTACCGATTTAATTACGCCATAATAAGGCATGAAAAACGCAAGAAAAGAGGGATAATTTAAAATAATGACAATAATACAGTCACGAGACACTACAAAACAAACCAAAGACACACTTTTTTTCTTTTCCTTTCTGAGTTATGTGTTTATCTCTGCCAACCCTTTCAGACTCTTTTTCATTCATTCACTCACTCCCTCACTCTGTACCTTCTATATTTTCCTTTTATATAAATCAGAGCCTTTAAGCAAATCCAATCTTCAACCAAATTCTCACACTTTTTGTCTTCTCTTTTTTTTTTTCTTTCCTTAATACAAAAAATGGTTGCTACCCTTTCACTCAGGTATTGTTATGGTATAATCTTTGGTTGCACCTTTGCCCTTAACTTCTTATACATTCCCGTTTCTGCCCTCAACATTGGAGCTCAAACCACTGGAGTCGCAGTCTCTGTGGTAAGTTTTCTTAATTAATTTTCATGTAAGTCCATTTCCAATACACATTAATTTACTATATTACCATTAAAGAAGAACAATATTTTCCCAATTAACCTCCTATGTATTGTTTTATTTCATTCATGTGTAGAGCAAAGAGTGTAGTAGGCAATGTGAGTCAAGCTTTTGTTCAGGTACTTTTCCAATTCAATTTCTTTTATATAATTTCTGTTCATTTATTTAATGATTGGAACGTTATTAAAGATTAAATGAATGAGTAATGTTATATAGTCAATAAATATTATCATTTTTTGTTAGTATTTTTTTAGCAATAATTTGCATCTAAATTGACTAATATTTACACACAAAAAACATATAATTTGCACTTATATTTTCAGTAAATATTATTATTTAAAGACAATTTAGTATTTGTACTAGTCAAATTATGATCAAAATACTAAAAATTGCTAGCACTAAAAAAAATTTCTTAAATGAATATGAATATTATATGTGATATTTGAAATTTGATGGCAGTGCCACCATTGTTGAGGTATGGAAAGTACTGTGGACTATTATATAGTGGATGCCCTGGGGAGAGACCTTGTGATGGACTTGATGCTTGTTGCATGAAGCATGATCAATGTGTTCAATTCAAAAACAGTGAGTTTGCTATTCACATATTAGTTGCACTATGGATTGGTTTTTCTATTAAATTTAATTGAATTTCTAGTTCCAATGTTAGATTTGGATCTGACACTGTATGTGGGAGTCATCAAATCCCAAATTCAAAACAACAAAATTAAAGAAAAAGAATAAAACCACTATATATTCATTGTTATTTTTATTTTTACTTTTTAGTATTTTTTATTTTTCAAATTTTGTAAAGAAAAAAATTAAACTTAAAAATAAAAATAAAAAACAGATTTTATTGTTTTTACTATTTTTATTTTTTCTTTCATAAAATCTAAAAAATAAAAATATTAAATATTAAAAATAAAAACAAAAAAAATACAAATTAAACGCACCTTACGCTTTTCTATTTTTCTTGCTCTGAAATCAAATTTTAAGAGAAAACATTGAGTAAAGCTATTTGAGTGATTGCCCAGCTAATTGGATGTTAAAAGTGATTAGTGCTTGAAGTGGTTAAGTCACTTTTAAGTATCCAAGGAGGCCTTTAAGATGAGTCGGTTGGAAAAATGATAAGTTCAAGTTAAATGTTTGAAATTTCAGTAAGGGCAAATCATCCATTGTATTCACCATACCCAAATTAATTGGTTATTTCATTTTTTAGGTTTATTAAAAGAAATTGACAAATTTATTAGATTGTGAATTTGTAATTTGCAAATTTATAGGAACCTTTTATTGGAAATAGCAATGGATTCAAAGAGGCTGTATCAATATGATTGTGCAAAATTATAGCAAGAAATAGAACTAGTGTCACTCAACGCTGCAATTGCAAACCAATAGGTTTATTTAAAGTATACTTGAACTTGATCCTTTATTTTTTAAAATATTAATAGGTTGGAGGTGGTAATAATTAATGGAGATATATGTGGTTATTAAGAAGCAAAAGCAAATATGTATTTGCGGTGTCGGTGGTGTTTTAATTAATTAATTAAGTACAAACCGAAGTTAAAACAGAAATTTGAATGGAATCCATTTTGGTTTATTCTTGAATTGAAAAAAAGAAATAGAGATGGTAGTTGGCTGATTGATGTTCTTTACTTAATTGCTTTCGGCCATTATATATTAATGGATCTTCTTGTCTTCTATTTGTCATGATAAAACAGAAACTAATGCACCCTCTAATTACTTCATTTTGAAGATTGTAGAAAACCTCCCTACCGAAGTTATTGGGTTGATTATGACCCCTATTCTGTTTCTTTAACTTCACTCAAATAATATGCATTACAGGACATGTTATTTGTTTATCTATTTACTTTCATGAGAAAACTAAAAAGCCATTAATTGTTTGTCTCCGGTTTTGTTTGGTAAAGTATAGGTAAATAACTTCTAACTAGCTAATTTTAAATAATTGTAGTTAATAATTATTAATTTTGTATTTTTTAAAAAATAAAATCTAAATTATCACTAATTAATGACAATTAATTAGTATGAAGTACAGTTTAAAAATATTTGTTGACTTCTTGTTGATTAGATCCCTGTTAGTTATTTAGTGGAATTGGTTCTCTTTGTCTTAAGAGGGTCCTTTATACAATGTGTCAAAATTTCTTTTATATTAAAAATCAATTTTGACTGTATGAATATAATAAAAGCTTTCTTTTGCAATAATTATATAAAAAGTGAAGCACGTACTGCTGTTCAATAAATTAATTAATTTTACACTATAATGTATCAAAATTAATCCTTTTGTGATCAATGGTGATGCTATGCAGATGACTACCTAAGCCAAGAGTGCAGTCAAACATTCATAGACTGCATGAACAAGTTTAAGGACACAAATGCGCCAACATTCAAAGGAAACACATGCCAAGTTGATGATGTTATTGAAGTTATTCATGTTGTCATGGAAGCTGCTTTGTTGGCTGGAAGAGTTTTTCACAAGCCCTAGGTAACAGCAACTAGCAAGTAAACAAGAGACATTCTCTGGTTTCTCTTATTGTTTTTTGTTATATTTACAAAATTAATCCAACAGCGTTTAAATATAGTCATTGGTTTCGTTTGAAGTATGTTTGATCACTTCTGTGATCTCCTAACTATCACGAATTATGTAAACTGCACACTGTAAACAGACATTTCCATTGGTCCTTCGTTCCCAATGTGTTGTATGATAAGACCTTCAAATTCTGAATTCACAACTTTCATCTGTGTTAGCTAATTCCATCTTCAAAGTGAGAATAAAAATATAAAAGCATGATTCCTTCATAAATCATCAGTCATAATAAAAAAAAGTTATTAATCCTAAGACATCTATATCTGACTTATTAACACGTAATATGATTTTATCAAACATGTTAGAAAACAGCAGGTCATGGCTTTTTATCGGTTTAATTTTTACTTAACAAAAATGTATTCTTTATAGTGCAAACTGCAAGGCAATATTATCTGCTTGATGAAAAATGATTGAAATTACCTTAAATCCTGAACTCTACACAGTCAAAATTTCTATGATAAATTGAGGCATGATTCGCATAGAGTAGTGGATAGAAAGAAGTCTAAAAAAAAAACTGATGAAAATTGCTTTTGCACATAATAAGAACAACAAATATATCTGCCTCATCAAAATTACCATTCAACGCGAAGCAGAATAACAGGAACTTTAAAAAAGCATAACGTAATTAATTACATACAACTAGGTTGAATGAATCTTCATCCTCTGTTTCTGTTTCCAAGCTCATGAAACTAGTTTCTTCCTACCAAATTCTGCGCTTTCTTTTGGCTTCACGGGTGGCAACTTTGATAACACCCAACTAGGAGAATCATTAAGCCAGAGCACTTCACCAGTTTCTTTGTGCTTAAAGTCAGGAGCTTTTGGATTCCTCTGATGATTAAAATAGAAAAAGAAAAACTTGATCAACAATATCTAGTTAAGCCTGGTAAAGAACCTGTGGAAGTAGACTCTACTTACCTTATCTATTCTGTTATCCCACCATTTAGTAGGGTTATTGACCAAATCATTCCAGGGCTCATCACCTAAACCAAGGACACAGGTTCAATCAAACATACGTTTATAAAACAAACAAAATGGAAATGAGGAGGAATCTCAAGTTGGAGAACCCAAGAAGCACAAGAATCACAATTCTACGTATAATGTGTATGAAGGTCTTCATATGTAATATACCTTTAGAGTCCTTTGCTTGTTTTGATTTTACAGCTGGAACATCAAATTTCAGTTCTTCGAGTCTAGATAAAACCCACTTTGGAGCGTTGTTAAGCCATAGGGCACCGTTTCCATCCTTGCGTTTGAAGTCAGGGAACCTAGGATTCACCTGCAAAGTAAGCATAATTATAAGTTCTTCCAAATAAATTAGTCAGCAGGGGAAAAACCAAAAGGTATGAGACAGCAATAACTACCTGCCCATCACGTTTGCTGTCACGGTAATCATTCCACTGCTTTGGGTCATCCAAAAGATCAGTCCAAGGAGCAAGTGAAGAGTCTCTAACTTTCTTTAAATCATCTATAAGCAAATTAGAATGAAAAACTTTTGGAATGTTTTGAATGAACCACTTAGCAATTACAATGAAATAAAAGTTATATATATATATATATATACCGCATCAAGACTTACTTGTTGAGTGCTTCAATTCAGGTTTCAAATCAATTGACATGGAATCCAGTTTATCTTGCAGCCATTTGGGAGTTGAACTATTAATAAAGAGTAACTCCCCATCCGTTTTTCTTTCAAAAGCTGCCCCCTTTGGATTCTCCTACATTAATTTGCAGCAATATTTAGAAAATAAGTTTGAAGGAAACATCATTATTGCCGATACTAGATGGGCAAAACAAAGATGATGAGTCAAAGAGGAAATTCAATAACCTTTAGATATCGGACATCCCACCATTCAAAAGGGTTAGAAAGGAGATCGTTCCAAGTGTTGTCTATGACATGCTCCTCACTTGCTAATATGATAGAAGCAACATATCACTAAAAAGTTCTCAAGGGCATTGTGGTTAAAGCCAAAGCAGCATAACATATATAATGCACAATATTCAGAACCCATAATTCCTACTGTCAGTTTAAAGAATTTAGTCTTATATGGACCGGTATTAGACTTTAAGTTCAGCATAAAACTTATTGTTATTGAGAAACTTTGCATTATGTAATGGACAACAATGGCATCCATGTCATACCACCAGCAGCTAAAACTGTCACAGATTAATACCTTTTTTTTTCCAAATATAGGAGTGAGACTCGAACCCTCGACCTCTAAGGTGAGTATGGGGAGACTATGTCATTTGAGCTATAGCTCATTGGCAGATTAATACCTTATTTACTACTTAAAAAAAATCTACCGTATACATATACATTGAAAATTGGAAGATACTATCATGAAAGAGAAATGAACTGAAAGTCTAAAACACAGATTAGCGGAAAAAAAAAAGGTTTCTTCGTGTCCATTAACTGCAACTTACTATGCATGCATACCATACAACAACGACGACTTATCCCATTAGGTGGGGTCGGCTACATGGATCAAATGACACCATTGCGCCCTATCATGCATGCCATACACAGCATTGTTTATTTGCTAATCTCATTCCCTCATCTTCACATTCTAAGATATTAAGAACAACATGCTAATAAATAGAGAAGAGCATACACCAAACAAACTACCTGTACATTCTTGCTTTGAAGTTGCAGATATTTTCTCCAGTTGAGGATATCCTTGGACAAAGTTGAGGCTTTGTACAACAACCTTAAATGATTAAAGCAAAGATGTGAATCCCAAACCTTACATCTTTTCCCACTGAATAATCAACAAGGAACCACCCTATAAGATGGGGATAAGAGCGAGCGAAAGGAAACATGCTAGTCATGTCTGTAGCTAAATAATTTTTTATCTTTACTATAATAAGAGGGGACAATGGTATTGGAAGCCATTGGTTGGACACTTCAAAATTGTGCTGGAACAAACAGTACTGTACAGACTACATAATCAATTCCTTCCAATGTTCTTTTTTATTTCTGTTAACCTCAAATTCATGAGAAATAAAATGGACCTGAAGGAAATAACTTCAATGCCCTATCATTGCAATGCAGCTTCAAATAATTAAATCAAAACTTCTATTTATTCGATTAAGTGATATATATCTAAACACTGAAATGGAAGATATATTTCATTGCTCTCCATATCATTCCACTAACCATGAAATGTCGAAACATGGTCTTAACAAGAGAAACTACAAATAAAGAAGCAGAATTTTGCTTCACTTAAACTACTAATTTCATTTACATATGAAACCATACCTGAATATTGCTATTACTTTGAGTTTGGTTGTCACCTAAACGCGGCGGATCAGCAGTGAGTTGACCAGCTACATATATGAAATCGTCTTCCTTGAGATGGCAAGCCGCAGAATGAGCTAAATCACCCTCAAATATAACTGGAATCCTTGAATCAAGAATCAAAAGGGAAAAAAATCCATTTAATTCAAAGTAATTAAAAAAATCATATGATTGATCAATTTACTAGCTGGTGATATACCTAAAAATGAGCTAAACAGTCATACGAAGCTACTAAACGCAAAGTTGTTAGTAACTGTCATAACAGTAACTGTACTAATTCATAGCTTAACTTTGTAACTAACTACAACACTTTCTTTACGTGAAGTATGATTAGAGTAGTTAAACAGCTTCATTTAATTTCTCTGCAAATAAACAGAAAGTAAAAGTGCGTAGCATACCAAAGGAAAGGAGAAGAGTGTGACTCTTGGCGAGTGATAACGGTGGCGGCATAGGTTCTGCCGTCGGGAAAGGTTTGGAACTGAACCGGCATCCGAACCTGACCGATTAGGTTCACGGCATTCGCTACCTTCGGCTGGAACGGGATCTCCTTCGGCCTTGGAATCTCAGCGGTGTCAGTAGGCGTCGGAGGGATGGATTTGGATCGCCGGCGAGTAGTGGAGGAGGAGGAGTATGATCGAAGGATCAGAGCCGTTGAATCCGCGGGCGCAGCGAACAATCGCAACGCTCGCCGCAGAGAATTCATTTCGGAGCTAAGAATGTGAAAAAGAAAGGGTGTGTAAAGCTAAAACCCTCAATTTTCCTCTGCCCTATTATTTTTTTTTTTTGGGTTTAAACCCCTTTCCCTTGGTAAAAAAGCTTAGATTAACTTTGGACAGGTCTGGGCCGGAATTTTTGTGGTAAGTATTTATTTATTAGAGAAGATAAAAAATAACTAATTTGTGTTGGTCTGAGAAGATAAAAAATAACCAACTCGAAGTGAGATCTCTCGACCACCTTCCCACTCGCTCACTAGTCACTAATTTTTAGGCCCCTGTTGGATAAAGGAGGACCGTTGACTTAGCAAACTCACTCTAAATCTCAGAAACAAAACCAACCAGTTGAACTCTTCAGCTGAACCAGCTCACGTAAGGGTAACAGCAACTGCGTCCACACTGTAACAAACAATGCAAGTAGACCCAATCGGTTACCACCTCAAGTCCCCAAACCTCCCTACCCTCCGCCGCCTAATCTCCAACGGCACCTCCGCCTCCGCCGGCCTCGTCCCGGTGTTCCCATCCCTCACCTTCCCCAACCACTACTCCATCGTCACCGGCCTCTACCCTCCCTACCATGGCATCATCAACAACTACTTCTACGATCCAATCACCAACGAGAAATTCACCATGACAAGCCACGAACCTAAATGGTGGTTAGGTCATCCGTTATGGGAAACCGTCGTCTCCAACGGTTTGAAAGCTGCCACATATTTCTGGCCAGGTTCTGAAGTTGTTAAAGGTCGGTGGAATTGTCCTGTGAATTTTTGTGCGCACTATAATGAATCTGTTCCTTTTGATGATAGGGTTGATACGGTATTAGGGTATTTTGATTTACCAATTGATGAGATTCCTTCGTTTATTACATTGTATTTTGAGGATCCTGATCATCAGGGTCACCAGGTTGGTCCTGATGATCCTAGAATTACTAGGGCTGTTGAGAATATTGATAGGGTTTTGGGGAGGTTGGTGAAGGGGTTGGAGAAAAGAGGGGTTTTTGATGATGTTAGTCTTGTTTTGGTTGGTGATCATGGCATGGTTGGAACATGTGATAAAAAGATTGTAGCTTTGGCGGATTTGAGTCCCTGGGTTGAGATTCCGGCCGATTGGGTGCATTCTCTGACGCCTTTGCTCGCGATTAAGCCGCCGGAAGGGGTTGATCCGGCAGGGGTTGTTGCCAAAATGAACGAAGGGTTGAGTTCTGGGAAGGTTGAGAATGGTGAGTTTCTCAAGGTATACTTGAAAGGGGACTTGCCTAAGAGGTTGCATTATGCGGCAAGCGACCGGATTCCACCGATAATTGGGTTGCTTGAGGAAGGTTTTACGATCGAGATGAAGAGGAGCAGTGCCAAGGAGTGCGCCGGGGCGCATGGCTATGACAATGCCTTCCTGTCAATGAGGACTATTTTCATTGCTCATGGTCCTCAGTTTGAGAGAGGAAGGTTAATACCATCTTTTGAGAATGTTCAGATTTACAATTTGGTTACTTCTATACTCAACATAAAGGGTGCTTCCAACAATGGTTCTGCTTCATTTCCTGAATCTGTTCTTCTACCTCCTGCTCCGGCGGCCATGTGAGTGTTTGATCAGAATCATGAACACCATCAGATGTTGTAGCAGAAAGAATGTGTATGATGTACTTCCATTCTTCTGGGATTGAACTGTTACATTATTTAATTGCTTACTGCTTTTCATAATTGTACTCTCTAGAAAGGATAGAGACTCTGAATTATGAGATGTTGCTGAAAGAATTGGCATCATCATGTACTAGGATTGAACTAGTCCATTATTTAAGTTGCTTTAGTTAAACCATCTTTAATTGCACATGATTGTAGTTTAGTTTAGTCTAATTCAGTGAATAAATGGCTGTCTTCACAAATCTCATGTGTTTGACTTCTGATAGAGTATTTATGGTATGGGGGTCCTTAGATTAAATTCAGGATATTATATAAGGAATTTAGACATTTGTCTTTGGTTAAATGGAATTGACCAAATCTTTTAAGAAATTTTCAATTAGTTGGCGGCCAAGTTACCACCAGAAATATTTTTCACAGCACACGTCATCCAATACTTCAATTTCTACGAGAGTAAACATTAAAATTGGTCCCTAATAAAATTTAGATTAGACACCTTGTTTTTCACCAGATGTGTTCAATCAAATTTTAAATATGTATATTGGACAAACAAATTCCTAATATAGATTCTATTATAAAATAATTAAGTCTCAAAAATATTATTATAAAATAAACCAGTTCTTCAAAATAACAAAAGAACTAATCTGTTTAAAGAGAGTAATTTTTTAAATCTTTTAGAAAATAAAATTTGTTGATAAACAAGGTATTTGATTTGAATTATTTAAGATACATTTGGATATTTACTCTTTCTATAATTCTGTTTACTAATTTTAAATTTAAGGTTACAACTCATATAAATTGTAGGCTTCAAAGACCAGTAATTATGGAAGAAATGAAATGTAAAACATTTAGCATTCATCATCAAAGTGCACCAGAAAATGATGGTATGACAGTAAAAAATTTTTAAAGCTTCTGAAACATATTTAGTAGTGATGTGTTTCGAGCAGTTAAAAGCTTCCTTTTAGGGGATAGAATTTTAAAGGGTTTTAACTATACTCAGATCTGTCTTATTCCCAAGATTTCTAATGCTAAAGATATGATTCAGGTAAGACCAATAAGTCTATCTTCAATCTTTTATAAAATTATCTTTAAAGTACTTGTACATAGACTTCAGGATATTTTTTGGTGACTAATTAGCCCTACACATAGTGCTTTTATTAAAGGCAGATTAATCTTTGATAATATCCTAATTGCTCATGAGTGTATGTATTACTTGAAGAACAAAAAAAGGGGACTCGAAAATGAAATGGCGCTAAAATTAGATATGAGTAAGGCATATGCGATAGGGTGGAATGACACTTTCTTTGGTTTATATTGGAGAAGTTTTGTTTTTTATTCCCGGTGGATCATGTGGATTCGAAAATTAGTGACAACTGTTTCTTATTCTGTCATTGTGGAAAGACACCCCTATGGATTCTTCAAACCAAATAGTGGTATTCAACAAGGAGATCCTTTATCTCCCTATCTTTTTTTTTTGTGTGCAGAAAGTCTCTCCTTCTTGCTACACAAGGCAGAACAAAACAGACTAATTCAGGGTCTTTAGATACATAAGCGATGTCCCAAGGTCAACCACCTCCTCTTTGCTGACGATTCCATCTTATTCTGTAAGGTTAATCTTGAAGCATGTTTAAACATCCTGCATTTATTGAATTCTTATGAAAGTATCAGTGGCCAGAGGGTAAATCTTAATAAATCTGTTGTATTCTTTAGCCACAACACTCCCTCCACTACTCGTACACTATTGGCTAACTCTATGAATATTAATCATATTGGGACTCAGGATAGATACCTTGGTTTGCCTTCTACAATCTCTAAATCGAAAAAGGCTTCTTTTAGTATGATCAAAGAGAATGTTCGAAAAAGAATCCAAGGGTGGAAGTGCAATCTTCTATCGTCAGGTGGTAGACATGTATTGCTTAAGGCAGTGGGAGAAACTATTTCTATTTATACATTGTCTTGCTTCAAGTTGCCTGATGGTTTAATTTCGGAATTCAATCTCTACTTTCTTAATTCTGGTGGGGACAAAAAGATTTTGAAAGACGGATGACTTGGATTAGCAGGGACACTATGACTCACCCACGAAGAGAAGGAGGCATTGGATTTAAAGATCTCAGAATTCAAAATCTGACGCTTTTAGGCAAATAGTTTTTGCTACTCGTAACACAGCCTACGTCCTTATTATCCAAAATCCTAAAAGGTAAATATTTTAGCAATGGTAATGTTATAACGACAGAATTTGGAGTCTTACTTTCTTGGGGATGGAGGAGCATACTGGAAGACTAAAAGATTGTTGAAAAAGGTCTTAATTGGGTTGTGGGTACTGGAGAGAATATCCGAACCTTTGAGGATCCTTGGCTGCCTCTTCCGTATCCTTTAATGATTTCTGACATGCCAAACAGACATGCTATTTCTGAGTTGGTTCAAAGAGTTAAAGATCTAATTATTAAAAAAAGGAATTGGAATCAGAATCTCATTCAAGAATTATTTCTCCAAGACGTTGCAGACAGGATTTTGTCAGTTAAAATTCAGTAGAGTATGGACAAAGTGCAATAGAATTTGAACAAATTCTAGCAATATGATACAGTTTCAGGTTATAGAATTGGCTATTTATTTTACCATCTGCCTCTGGAGTTTTGCCCTAATTATATGCAGTAGAAAAAGTCGTGGATTGATCTATGGAAGTTGAACTTGCCTCACAAAATTAAGCTATTTATCTGGAGAACTCTTCATAGCCGGCTTTCGGTGCTTGCTCAGATTTATCACCGCATTCCATCTATATCGCCGATATGCCCCTGCTGTCATGAAACAACAGAAACAATCACTCATTGTTTGATCGATTGCTCTAGAATTAAAGAAGTATGGTCTCAAAGCTATCTTCGTGACTGTTTTCCCCCCTCAGAGTCCTAATGACTTTTGGACATAGTGGACTGCATCAATAGATATGCTTAACCCATTGAAGAATACTGACTGTAATCCTCAGTTGCTTGCCATCATTTGCTGGAACTGTTGGAAAGCTCGCAACCAGTTAATTTTTTAAGGTTCCACTTCAATACCGTCTGTCATTCTAGCAAGTTCTGTCAAGTTGCTCCGTGAAATCCAAAGAACTTCTATTTTATGTTGTCATCTTCATGAGGCAAACTTTTAATTTCATTCAATTTGATCTATCATTCTTTCTTCTTTAAAATTTTTCTTCATTTTTCGACCATACACCGTTGGATGAGATCCTTCAATGTATTGTTTTAAAAAATTTTCACTTTTTATTATGCTATCTTACTTTTGGACATCTTTATATTTTATTTTTCAATAATTAACCTACTATTTTTAAAAAAAATTATACATAGAATTAATATTCAAATTCATTTCTTAAAAATAACTTATTCTACAAATTAGTAATTTTTTTATAGAAATACTAGTTCTTAAAAGATATAATTATAAATTAAATTAGTCACATCTTTTAATATTTTAATGATACGAAGTCAATACTACGAATGATAAAATTATTGGTTGACATATTATGTCTTACATTTTTTGTGACCAATCATTTTTTATATGTAGCATTAACTTGATATATCATAATGTCATGCGACATTTAATATAATACGTTATTATCTATCAGAAAGATCGATTTAATTTACGATTATATTTTTTAATGTTTAATATGACTAACAAGCATTTTTGAGAACCAATCTTAAAAACAAATTATATTTAATGGATAAATTTGATCATTAACCCGTATACATATCAACTTGCAGCGGCAACATGCCAACTATCTTCTGGTCATTCATTTCCTAATAAGTAATAACCCCGTTTAAACTCATACTCCATTCTATCATATTGAATAATGAATATGATTTTAATCTCGCTTAATTAAGTTCATGTATTATTTAACGGTGGAAGAAAAGTAAGTTGACTATTTTAAAGCATGCATCTACACATATCATAACATGTGGACATGCCCTTTTAACCAATCTGTTTTGATGTGACCAATACCTTAACCATGGCCACAACTGTATCAGCATTCACCACACGTGCCTATAAAGAATTGAAACTATTCATGTTACTCTTTTCTGTAGTTGCAACATCTTCTTGTATACTTGTCGCCTAATAACAACAAAAAATTAAAGTTCCAACTCATTTCCTAACAAAACCTTATACGAGTTGCAATTTGCAAACGATAGTGTAAAAGAAACAATAAAAAGTTTAAATTGATCTTATTTAATATTTATTAATTTTAAAATAATTAATAAATATTAAATAAAATAAATTTTAACTATTTTGATTTTTTTTTTGTTATAAACCATTTTCAAATTACAATTGATAGTGCTCGTCAATTTGCAGGTAATTGCAATGCTAGTGGTGTGGTGCCGGTTTGCGATCATTTCTCTTTCCTTATTTACCAATGTAACAAAAATGAGATTGGTGAAAGCCTTCAAGGAAAATAGAAGTAAATAACTCTTATTGAAGTTATCTACAAAAGTATGTGAGAAAAAATAGTAACTTTCTTTTGGGTGCTATTAATTTACATGTTACATTACTTTCATCACATTACACTCGTATCACTTTCATGTCTTCACCGTAAATGACAAGTTCTCTTCCCATTACCCATCTTAATTTAAATGAGATAGAGATGAAGAAGATAATTGACAAATAATAATTTTAAACCTGAAGAACTACATTTAAAAGGACAAGTGATTAAAAAGAGTAAAAGACTTAGGTTTAGGTTAATAAAGCTTTTAATTTTTAAAAAAAGTTTATAAAAACTAATTTTTAAAAGATAATTTTTTAAAAATGGTAACATTTATGTTTGATAAATCAAATTAAAAATAACTTTTAATAAATATAAGTAACAACAATTGCGTTTGATAAAATAATTTTTAAAATTTAAAAATATTATAATACACATAAATGTAAACGTTAAATTTAAAAATTAGTTAACATATGAGATTATATTAGACTTTTAAATTTTAAAAAGTACAAGTCAATTTTAAAAGAGAAAGTCTATGGGACAGCAATTTTGTTAAAATTTGGCCAGCATTTAACCATCAAAAGTAAAATGAGTAATCCTGCACCATTGGATGTAATCTCCCACCGTTAAACACACTTATGATGGCTAATTGATGGCTATATATCACAATTTCTGCTGGCCCCCTAGCACTCCTCATTTTAAAAAGCTCTATTTTAGGTATTTTAAAAAATACTCCGATCTTTTAAAAACTGCAAGTACAAATATATGGTCTTTTTTATTTACCAAACATAAAATGAAGAGTTTGAACTTTTAAAAAGCACAAGCACCTCTTCAAAAAGTTTTACCAAACCAAGCCTTAAACAGGTATATAAAACATGGTGAATACCTCACATATATATCATCTTAATGTGAAATTGATATTTGAGAAATATTAGATAATAATTTAATTAAATATGTCAAATTATTTAATGATTTTTTCAATTAACAACTTTAAATAAAGACAAATATATATGAGTTTCTACTATAAAAAATATTATTTAATTTAATGTACTTATAACATGTTTTAAATAATCATTCATTCAATCACATTATTTTTTTTAAATGATCATTCATGTGATCAATATAAAAAATAGTTATTTTTAGAATTAATTATTTTATTGGTTTTGTAGTTTCACCAAATTTACGATTAGATTCCTATATTTTTTTTTCTTTTCAATTGTATTCTTATACTACTTTTAATTTTACAATTAGATTATTTTCCTGTCAAAAACGTTAAAATTAATAGAATATTTATTTCAACAAACACGTAGTTAAAGATCTAATTAGATTTTTAATTATGAATACCTTTAGTTTGTAAAAAAATATTCAATTAATTCTAATATTTTTTATATTAGGAATCATCTAATTACAAAATTAAAAATAATGTAAAAATCTAATTAAAAATAATAAAATTATAAAAACCTAATTATAAATTTAATAAAATTATAAAAACTAATAAAATAATTAAACTATTTTTACTAATATACTTTATAAAACGGCTTTAGCATCAAAATTAAATTCATAAAATATATTTTACATACTTTTTTTGAAATCTTATATTCTTATATATTAAGATAAGAATATACTGAAAAGTCTAATGTTTACATTTTAGTTTGAATCAATTTTGAGTAAAAAAGTGATTTGATCCAAAGAACGAGTTAAAATTTGAAGTGGATTTGTTAAATTTAAGTTTTGAATCCGATTTAATTTTAATACTTGGATTCCATTAGTTTTTGTTTGATAAAATACTTTTTATTTTAAGTTTCAATCATTATTTTATTATAAAAAACAAGTGACTAGAAAAGGATTAACAATAATTTAAATTTGAATGATTCCAGTTTACAGAGTAAATGGATTCAAATTGATTCCATAATTTATTCTGTTGTAACTAAAATAATTATCCCGGAGAGTATAGATTTAACAATTTACCATTTAGATCAGATAAGATAACTTTTAAATTTTAAATCAGTTTTAAAGTTTAAATCTTAATAAAATGAGAATTATAAAAATAATTTGATTAAAAACTACAAGTTAATTTATATTGATTACTCCAAAATTAATCTCTTATATTTCTTCATTATTTTAATAATAGTATTCACACATTAAAATTTTTTACGTTAGTAAAAAAATATTATTATTATTAATTAAAAAAAATGTAAAAAATATTTAAAAAAAATAAAGTATATTATAAAACATAAAAAATAAAAATTTATATGCCATTAATTTTACGTAAAGTTAATATTTAAGAATCATCAAATAATTTTTAACTAAATTTTTATTTAACAGTCGAGTTTCCTAAATTTTTCACCAAGTATTGATGGTATTTATTCCTAGGCGGCATCATCAGAAATGGGAAAAAAATAGGTGCTTCTGGATTGGGGGAAGTGGGTAGAAAAAAACCCCAAAAATATCAACAAACTTCACTTCTTTCTTTTCCAATTCCCACTTCCCACTTCCCACTTCCCACGATCGATTTCAATCTATCTTCTCTGTCTCATCTCATTCTCATGTGCCCAATTCAACCTTTTCCACTGTTATCTCAACCTATAATATTATTATAGCTTTTTAGTTCCCTCCCTTCTTCTTCTTCTTCACTATTTTTTTTTTTGTGTGTAAATGGCACATGTTGTTGATGCTATTCGGTTATTGCAATTCCAACCTCTTCTTCTCCTTCCTTCAACCCTCAACACTTCTTCCAACATCAATAGGGCACTCTCACTCTCACTCTCTCCCATCGCTTCTTCTTCCTCTGCTTCTCTTGCCTCTGCAGCTCCCAGAAAGCACTTGCTTTCTTTCAAGGTAATCAAATTATGAATACCCTCTTTTTTTAACCTTCTCTTGCCTTTGTCTGCATTGGAGAATTATCAATTTTGTGACTGAATTACTGCGAAATTAACTACCTTTATCCCCCCCATGTTGTAGATTTATGAATTTGTTAATTGTGTTATTCAAATTAAGTAACTTTATGGCACCCCATGTTGTAAATATGCTCAATTATGCTCCCACGTTGGAATCTCAGGAGTTAATTGATAAAAGTTAACACAAGTAAGTTTAGGAGAATTCCTTTTTTTTTTGGGTTTTGGTTCATAGTGTATATCTTTGCACATTACTATGATATTGCATGCTCCATGCTTAAAATATGCTGCACCATGCGTTGCGTATTGCGAGAAGGCTTCTTTGAACTGTTATGGTGTTCTCACTTTATTATGTGATGATGTAAAGAATTAGAGATGGCCTATGAATTCTATACTATGATGAACTAAACTATCACATCTTTATGTTGTGAGTTTATCTGTAATATGATCATCGATGCTAATTTTCAAAACATTTCATTTACTATCAGAAATCAATGCTAATTTTTTTTGTTTTTTTTTTTCTTTTTTTCTTTTCATTCGCCTTTGGCTTTTTTATTGACTGAGAGTTTATGTAAAATGGTGGGAAAAGAATGCACCAAATATGATTGACATTCACTCCACGCAAGAATTTCTGAATGCTTTAAGTGGAGCTGGGGATAGACTAGTTATTGTTGAATTCTATGGAACTTGGTGTGCATCGTGCCGAGCATTATACCCCAAGGTCTCTCTACTTCCTGAACCTTGCCTCCGTTTTTTCATTCTAATATTTTAGCTTCTAGATAATTTTCTCTTTTCGGTAAAAGCAGCATAGCACTTAGGATTACATTATGGAAATTATACAAGTGGTAAAATTATTATTGGCCAATTATTCATTAATCATAGAAATGTGGCAATTTTTAAAAATTATATTGAGCATTAGCAGGTCTTGTAAATCTTAATTAGTGGATTGTTACTTTGAACACAAATAAGATAGGGTCTAGAGTTCTCACTGACTTGTAACTGGCTGTGTCTGAGATATTGTCTGTTACCATCAAACAAGGATTAATACAGGTTATGTGAATGGCTGATTCATATGTCAAATATGATCAACATGGATTACATGCTTTGTTTCGGTTCCTGGCAAATTCAAACCTTTGAATTTGTCACCAACTTACTGAATACATGATTTTATAGCCATGTATTGACTTGCTTTATGAAGCCTTCCTATTTTCATTTTGCAATACTCATTTGAATCGTGTATAAAAACTTATATGTAAAAAGATAGCTCCTAGTTGTTTGATGATTCATCTTTATAACTCCCAAAAAAGAGTTTGGCTATCCATGCTGATGCTTACTGCACGACACTCCTGGAAGAGAGGGCTTAACAAAATATCATCCAGTTGTTGCAGAATAGCAGGGAAATATTGATTTAGTTAAATCTGGATGAAAAAATTCAGTACACGACGTAGTCAGAATTTTTAACATTTTTGGTTGATATTGTTAAATTACTTCTATAAAAAAAAAGTTACTTTTGAATTTCCAAACTGCTGAAATATGTCTCGGATGTCCCGAGTCCTGATGTTTTTTTAAATGGATCTGGCAGCTATGCAGAACAGCTGAAGAACACCCTGAAATTCTTTTCCTAAAAGTGAACTTCGATGAGAATAAGCCAATGTGCAAAAGCCTGAATGTAAAAGTACTTCCTTACTTCCACTTTTATCGAGGGGCTGAGGGGCAGCTGGAGTCATTTTCCTGTTCACTTGCCAAGGTAATTCTTATCATTTAGTTCTAGTTATGTTCTGCATTTCTAGTTCGTTTCAAGGGATCAAGGAGCAGTTACTAATTGGTTCCTGTTCTGGACCCAGGAAGGTTCTTATATCGTTTGATTCGTGCTATATGGAGAAATAGTCATTTTATTTGCATTATACAATGAATATCTTAAACTCATCTTCCAAGTTGCTAATAATGAGTAGTAGTTTATAAGATACTTGGATTTCTCTCTTTCAACCTTTTGCATGATTTGCTCAAGCCTAAAGACCCTAGGGTAAATTGAACAATAATTACCAACTGCAAAATATTTCTTCTGTTCCCTTTTATTGCATTTTGTGCATCATTGGATATTGTATCGCAGTTGATAATGACGGTGATAGATAAAAGGGAACGGAGGAAGTAATAATGCCTATTAGAGTGCTCAGTTGGTGGAATGAATTAATTCTGAAGAATGATAATTAAGTTTATATAAGCACATAGAATACAATAAAAATACATGGTATATAAGCATAGAGTTTAATTTTGATGCACTAATTTTTACACAGTTGGTCAATCACATCCATTCTTTTGGATGACCATTCACGCAGTCAATGTGAAAAGTAGTTATTTTAACTAATACGCCGTTATGTTATTGAATTGAATGCACATGTGAAACTGTTTTACACTGACAGTGCATCATAATTAAATTCATATATATA
>NC_029776.3:86896998-86917405 GCF_000817695.3 Arachis duranensis
GAGCCCAGAAAGAAGAGTTATAACACTATCCTAATATATTTATTTTTCAAAAATAATCCAACTACAAAAAATAATTATTCGGCCCAAATAACAAAAGTCTTTATTCATTCATTTGGATTTTGTTATCTCCCCAACTTTTTTTATTATATTTCAATCAGTAACAATATAAGTCCACCACTTAACAAAAATTATTGGATTTAACACCCAAAAATTTAATAAATTAATTATCACCACATCACAATTACTGCTAACCTAATCTTGCATCAGTCAACATCAGGTTGGCCCATAATACCTGCATTACCTGAACTTCTAGTAGGACTTGTCTTTTCTAACCAAAACCATTCTAATACGTGTTTCCATTAGACGATATCCACTTTCTTTTCTCGCATGCTAAAAAAATTTACCATCCTCACCATAGTACTGCCCTTAAATAATTTGGGATCAATCTATAAACTATAAAGGCTAGTCCATTTTTTTTAGGATAATTGTGGACTAGGTCACTAGGACCAATAAAAGCATCTTAGAAAATTGGGCTAGTGAAGAATCAGATTTTAAAAATGTTGTGTGCGAAAGTGCAAGTGTGCGTGTGCAGGTATTTGTGATGTAGTAATGTTTAAAATTAGATGTGTCTAATTCATCCGGAAAAAGAAAAAATAAGTCTCAGATCTAAAGACCAAATTAACACCTTTAGATAATTCAATCTTTAATTTTCACTCTGCTTTTCACCAGAAGTGTGTGATCATACAAAAAAGGGAACATTTATCATAGCCTCCATGCCCTTTACACTTTGAATAATTATTAAGGGAGGAAAGAAAAATGCTAATTAGATGGGAATGAACCGTAGGAGGATCCGAAAACCTTATATATACCTAATCATATTCACTCAAGTTAAAGTTACTGGATAATAATGATACTAATTCGAATAATATAAAAGATGCCTTGCAAACAAAATTATAATTTAGAAGCTCTAGCACGTCATACTCCACAAGCCACCAATTGCAATGCAATAAGAGACGTGGTCCAAAAAGGACTAATTTCCCATACTTTAATACCATTGTAGATCACAAGAAAATAAATAAATAAACACCATGCTTTACTTTTGATAGGATGACACGGATAGCAACTAAGCTATTTCTCTAACTTAACGCTTCAAAAGAAAATAATCACAAAACTTTGAAAAAATGAAAATATTAGAAAATGGATCGATATCAAGAACTTTTGAAGGAAATATTCTATTATGAACCATTTGATTGGATTAAAGTATTAAACACAAATATATAGCTGTTGTTGAGGAGAAATTGTTGGGAATGAAGGTCCGAACCTAAACGTGGGAGTTAAGGTGAGAAAGTGAGCCTGTAAATCGTATCAAAGTCAGTGTCTGTATAATGAAACAACTAATTAGGATTAAAGTAACATACATGGAGCCCTCTTCCTTATCCTCATTCGTACGGGTGGATTCCTATTTTATTAGAGCCCAACTCCTTTCATAGCTTTTGCCAGCTGTGGAGTCTCTCATTGTTCGTGTCATGCAGAGGGGCAAACATCCGTTTGTTGAGTCGTGCGTGGGTCGCGTTAAGTTGGGCCGGAACAATGCTCCCAATACGTTAGAACGTGATACGCGCGACTGACACATTCGTTTGTCTGGGTCCGCAAGACCACAACCTCTACTCAACGCGAGTCAGCCATCACTGACTTGGATTTCTGGAGGCTTCTTTGCGTATGGGGTTACCCCCAACGCTCGTCTCGAGATCGTCACCTCGATCATTATATCTGGAGCATTAAATGCTTTTTAAAGGAGATTTGAAAGTGTGTGAAAAGGCCAATTTTATCCTTGACCTTTCGTGCTTTTCCTCCTTCAATTATAATTATTTTTCCCACTTCATTCTATCATTTTTTTTTCTTTCTCCTTCTTTCTCACGATTGCCACCACCATTCTTGCCGTTCCTCATCCTTTCTGCCACGACTACTATCGTTGGTATTGCTTAGGGATTTTGCTTTACTATTGTAGGGAACTTTTCATTTTATTTTTTCATCATTTTTCTTCATCACAAATATTGGCAAGTGACTATTTTTTGTGCCAATTTTGCACCTTTTTTGTTACTGTTACTATATCCCTTTTATTGCTATTGCTTTTTGTTCTGGTGTCTGTTAAGTAGTTCTTAAAGGGGTACTATAGGTGTCACTATCGTGGTTAAGGCTATAGTGATTTTAGGCTAGAAATGTTTAGTGTAGAATGTGTTTAAGGTTAGGATATTCCTTTCTTCCGATAATTAATATAAGTGATGTCTCCATTGTAGGTATGACAATGTGACTTTCCGTAAACCGTTGTGTGTGGTGCACGTCCAACATGACAAATACCTCTTTTAGGATGACTGCAGAAGACTTACAAACGCTCTGCAACTTGAGGGCGATATGCGGAGGCAATCCCAAAAAAACTAACTTTGAGCTTTTATTCTCGATTCTCTAAAAACGTGTCTGATTTTATAAATTTATTATATTAACGGCCAATTAAAATTATTACATGTATATTACGGTGTCACTTAATTTTTTACATGAACAAATTTATACGTAGTTTACAACAAAAATAACGAAATAACTAAAATAACTAATTTAAATTTTTTTAAAAAATAAATTTAATTAAAAGAATATTTTAAAAATATTTAAAAAAATAAATGAACTAATTTGATCATTTAGCTCTTAAAATTTTGTTTTCAAAGACTAACGTGTCCCGTATGAGTATCGTCGTTTTAACCTTAAAATCCTCAATTCAGTTTAATAATTATCTTCAGACTCAAGAGATAGTAATATATAAAATTACGCTAATATCTTCCATTTTTATTTTCTTTTTTCGAAAAAAAATAAATAAATTACTCTCCATAGTTATCCAATATTATTATTGCAACGGGGCAAATTTGAGAATTCAGTCTTCATTTTTGGGACTACAAATCAATGCCTTGAAGTCGCACTTGGGCGAGATAGCCCGAAGGAGCAACCTCGCCGTGTGTTCCTGTTTCACCACCGCGCCATCTTTCTCCACCAAAACCGCTGCCACTATCCTCTCGTAATCGCCGCCTCCACCCGCCACGTAAGCCACAATAGCAGCCTGAAGCGGCCCCAGGCTCGGATTATACGCCGCTGACTCAATATACGATCCTCTATACACCTTCCCCTCGCAATCCATAACCGCCGCGCCCGAAGGCGACGCGCTGTACGGCGCGTGAGATGCATTCGCGGCTTCTAAAGCCGCGAACACAAGTTTCAGATCGAAATCATTTGAGTTGAATTTGTTTGGCAGTGACAAGCCATGGTTGTGAGGCTCCAAGAGTAATGGAACGGAATCAGGGAGAAGATCGCGGGGACCGAAGCGGTGGTTGAGGAATTGGGAGAGAGGGGAGAAGTTTGGGTTTCTTTGGTTTGTGATTACGATTTTGAGGTCGGTGGCGTTTGGAAGCTCCTGGAGGAACTGGCGGCAGTGTCCGCACGGCGCGGCGGAGACGGCGAATGAGACGAGGGAGGGCTCCGAGTTGAGGAGGAGGTTGGCGACGAGGAACTGCTCGGCGTGGATGGTGTGGTGGAAGGGGAGCCCAGGGAACTCGAGGTTGACGCCGATGAAGATGCGGCCGGATTTCCCGACTCCTACGGCGGCGACGGGGAATTTCGAGATCGGAGGACGGGCTAGGGATTGGGCTGTAGGGACGAGGGTTGGAAGGACCTCGTTGACGGAGGGGAGGCCGGAGGATTGGGCCAGGAGTTGGGCCTCCGTTGCCGAGATCACGAATCTAGGCTGGTCCATATTAAGAGTTTTTGTTTTTTTGTTTTTTAAAAGCAATGAGAGGATTGTGGTTGTGAGTGAAGGAATGAATGAGGATTGAGAATGATTTTGTTTGTTCCAGAAAATGGGTGAGAGAATGTAGAGAGAGGAGTGGGGGAAGAAGCATTGTAGACGATGACGGCAACTTATAGTATAGAGTCAAGGTGTCTTTTGTCATTTCCTTTTTCCTTTTTTTATTTTTTTATGGGTTTCATAATCAATATACCTATGCATATGTTCTTAATACCATTAAAACACATTTTTTATTTATAACTAATTATATATTGTCAAATAAATAAAATTAACTATTATTTAAAATTTATCTAACGATATGAAGGTTATTATCAAATGACTAAGAGTGTGTGGAAGAAGACGATGCCTCACATTGTTTTGAAGTTTCCTTTGTCATTCTCAAAAGAAAAACTAGGTATTCCTTTACCATTGTTTCTTCTTATTCGTGTAATCTTTATTAACAAAGCTATTAATTAGTAATTAACATATAATATCATTATAATTTATTGACTTTTTGAAAATACTTAAAATCTATACAAAGTTAAGATGCAATCTAGTAATCTGGTAATAATACGAAGAGTTTATATGCTTATGTTTATATGATTTTTGAGCTATAAAGTGATTACAATTTACATCGATTACTTTTGTTTGATACAATGCAAGATTATATAATTGTGTATTTTTTGTTGCCATCTCTACATCCTAATATCAATAATTGAAAAAGAAGAAAGTATAAAGAATTAATAGATAATGTGTACAATAGAATTTAGAGATTATTTTTAGTATTGAATAATTATTTAAGATAATATGAATATATTATGTTTGAAAAAATAATAATATTTTATTTTAGATGTTCGTTTTTTAACTCATATTAAATTAAATAAATAATCTATTATACACTTTGAACAAATTCTAGCGAGATTCTTGAAAAAATATCGCAAAGATCAAAGATGTGTTTGCAAGGGTACCAATCACATTTTGCCACTAACTTTTTCATTGCATATGAATTAATTAATATTTACTTATCCGACAAATATATTAGGTCACATCAAACTTATGCATGAGTAGTCTTAATCTGTGTCATTGCGATTGATAACGAGTATTCTAATGCCTTATTATTGTAGAGAGTACAAAATGTACAATAATTATGTTCCTAAGATGTTAATTGCATGGCTGCCGATGATATACAAATCACTCAAGTAGACACGAAAACGAATTAATAAGAGGGGCCAGAGGACCAAGAAAAACTATAAGACAAAATCACAACTCATCCCTACTTGAAATGTCTCGTGATGATAATTTATTTATCAATTCTAGAATAAAGAAAAATCACTTGTTTTTAGCTCTTGGGTTGGTGTTTCACTGTTTTGAGTTGCGTAACGGTATTAAAGAAGGAAAGGGTCTCATCAAACCCATAGTTTACCATATGCTTGATGGGAACTAACGATGCGTTTTAAAATATTTTCATCACACAAATGATTGAATTGTAATAATGATAAACTTTCATTCTCTAAGAAGAGAATGGTTCAAGCTAAGTGAGAGTAATTATTAGTTAAATTTTACATTAATGGTCAGATTTAAAACATAAATGCATGCAATTTTTTTAAGTAACATATAATATTTTAATTAATATAATATAAAATGAGGAGACTCAAAATATTTTTTTTTTATTCTTGTATATAAGTATATAACCACTTGGCTTACTTGATCTGTCTCTCTATGTGTATAGTAGTTTAATTTTAGGTGTTTACTTCGTACTACGATAAATTTATACGTACAAGTATAATAAAAATATGGACAAATTAAAAATACAACACGTGGATTATGATGATTTTTTTTAAATACATATCATATCAATAATTTTACTAAATTATCCTTATACTTTAATAAGAATAAAAATAAATTTTATTTAATTTTTATAAAAAGACTTACATATTTTTTTGTATTAGACAAAAATAATCCTAATTCTTTAATTTAATTAAAATTCAATTAACCTTAATTTTATAATTTTAAATCTGAATCAATTTAAAAATTAAAACCAAAATATATTTCATTATTCATATACACTAAAAAATTGCTTTGTTGATCATGCACCCTAATCTAATCTAATCTCTCCTAAAATGCAGTAGTCTATTCAGTTGCTCACCCTCTCCTTTTCTTGTCGGACTCTGCCATTGCCCTTCCTCCACTGATCTCGACTTAGTCATTGATTAATTCAACGCTTCGTGTAGGTCTTACTCTTCTTTACTTGTGCATTGATGCTTCATCTTCTGTCCCAACGATTCTTAGGTGATTCTCTTTCTCTTTCTCATTTGATTTTCCGTTGTACTTCAAATTCTAGCTGAGCTTACTTGCCACCATGATCCAATGAGATTTTTAGTCTTTTCAAAGATTTAGCATCAAATGAACTGATTCTAATTCTGTATTTCTAAGCGTTAAAACTACCTTACTGCCTTAATATGTTCAATTTTAAAAGATTGAGTCCTGATGAATTGTTTAGTTTTGAAAATGCTTTTATTATTGGTATCAATTCACCGTTTTGCTTTTTTTAGTATTACATAGCGCAAGTGACTTAAAGGTATTCATCTAAGGTTTGAAGACACTACTGAGAAGAAAATATTAGGAGATGCTTCTTGTTCTGATTCATTTAACTCAAAGGTATTCCTTCATTCATTGCTTTGCCTGCATTATTTGAAACCTTGCCACTTCTTGTTGTTCATGACTGCAAATCTTTTGATGAAATTCAAGTTTTGTGTTGCAAGCTATGGTGTGATGATCTATTGTGGCTTTATGTTGGTCTTATGTACTAGGACCTTATTGTGATGATCACCAAGTGTTTGATTTTATGTCATTTACTAGGTACTGACTTGATTGTGTTCCTCTAAACCATATTGAATAAAAAGGAAAGGGTTCTGTGACTTTACTTTTTTGGTGCATATTGAAAACTTTTACGTTTTTTCCTTCTAGTATTTAGGCATGTTTTTTAACCGGGCACTTCCATCCTTTCACAATGAAACCATGCATATTCTTTTTCCTCTGTAGGGCAACAGAAGACTAGATGAAGATCGAGCATGCATCACTGATGCTGTCACTTGGATTTGTTTCAAATTTTTGGTTTTCAAGTATTGAGAATGTCTCTTTTTTATATTAGATTAGAGAGTAGGATTCTAAATTGAATGCAAATTAAAGTGATGATCACATTCTCACAAAATGAATCCGCTGTCCTGGTCATATAAATTGGTCTTGCAACATCTTATAGAGAGAACCTTTTTTGGTGAACTATGGAGAGAACATTTGCCCTTAGCGGAGTTACTATGGATTTTAGATGAAAATTGTCACCCTAGTCTAGTTCATTACTAAGATGCATCATTTAATTGGTTTTTGTTTTTCTTTCTCCTTATCAGGAAGCAGATTTGGAGTGCAATTATTTAACAAGAATCAGTTGTTTGGGGGAGGCTATGTTGCTTAGACTGGTGTGATTCATACTAATCATCACTCATTGTAGGACAGGAAGAATTCTAGTGTTCAACACAAGACATAACTGTAGATAACCGATTTTGTTCCTGCTGCTTATCTCATATTTTTCTCTGTATATACTCATTTTGAGTAAGATAAGATAAAAAGGCTATATTGCTATAGTGAGATATCATTTATTTAATCTTTGGGGCCAAGATCGAAGGAAATGGTAAACCTTTGAACCCTCCGGATTTTGTAAGTAACATGTAAAGCAAAGTTGTTATAGAATATAGGTAGAATCAAAGAATGTCTTGTTATGTATTATATATTATTGCAAGTGTTCCACTTACCCTTAAGAAGTGCCAATCTAAGTCTTTTCTAGTCCACATTAGACTCAACATACAAGACCATTTCTTCAGGCGTCTAAACTCTCTTGAAGGCTGAAGAAAATACCAAAAACCATTCAGTTTAACGTAACATTAAAATATGTAAGGCCAAGTAAAAAATTTCTTGGACTGGCCGGAATTCAGACGGTACGAAATATGCTGTAAAGATCTTGAGAAAGCAAGAAGCAATCAATGATATTATTTATTCCAACAAGAACCCTAACTCTTTATTTCAAGAAGAATAAAAAAAAGAAAATCAAAGAAGAAGAAGAAGAAGATAAGAAGGGGAGGGAGAGAGAAAGAGAGAGAAAGCAACATATATAGTAATAGGCTACTAATTTATGATTCAGAATAAATTAAACAAATTAAAGATGATGATAAACTGATGCGTTTATTTTTGTGTGCAAAGAACAAAACTAAGTCCGATCCTAGGGAAAAGAAATTAAGAATACAGACCTGTCTCAACCTTTGATGACTACTACTACAGTAGGCAACAACTCTCGAAAAGAATACTAATCCCAAAGCTAAGTAAGAAGGACCAAACTGATGCACTCTTTCTGTAAGTTTTGTTCATTCCACTTCGATTCCATCATTACTATTTATAGCTATTTCTTTCTTTGTCTATCTTCGAAAGGAGTGCAAATTAAAAGATTGCATAGAAGGGCTCTCAAGAAGGAAAAATGATACTAACCAGCTACGCTCTCAAATAGTTTTTTTCTCAAAACAAATGCTAGATGTACAAGTTTTAGTGAAACAATGCATCTTTTCCTTGCTAAAACCATACCAAACCACAAATAGCAACTTCTAAAGCATTTACATTTTTCTTATAAGTCTCGAAGAAACTTATTGAGTTTTAAAGATATTCGCCGAAATGAATATCATATTGAGACTATGAATGAGAAAAATCATGAGTACTTATGTATCACAACTCATGATTCAAATAAGAAAGTTATATTAGAAAAATTACCATCACTTTCATCTGGATTATATTATACCAAGATTAGTGCAATTGAATCACATGCTATTGTAAACCAGAAGTTTACTAGTCCAAATAATTTCATAACTTGGCACGATCGATTGGGTCATCCAGAAACAACCATGATGAGGAGAATTATTGAAAACTCACATGGACATTCACTAAAGAACTAGAAAAATCTTAAATCTAGTGAATTTTGTTATGCTGCATGTTCTCAAGGGAAGTTAATTTTAAGGCCATCACCAGTAAAGATTGGATTTGAGTCCTCTAAATTCCTAGAAAGGATTCAAGATGATATATGTGGACCTATTCATCCACCATGTGGATCTTTTAGATATTTTTTTGGTCCTGATAGTCGCATTTTCGAGATGGTCACATGTGTGCTTATTGTCCTCTCGCAACCTGGCGTTTGCGAGATTATTGGTTCAAATTATTCGATTAAAAGCACAATTTCCAAAAAATCCAATCAAAACAATTCGTCTTGATAATGCTGGTGAATTTACTTCCCAAGCTTTTGATGCTTATTGTATGGCTAATAGAATAAATGTTGAATATCCAGTAGCTTATGTTCACACACAAAATGGGTTAACAGAATCACTTATTAAACGCCTCCAATTGATTGCTAGACCTTTGCTTATGAGAACAAATCTCCCAACCTCGGTTTGGGGGCATGCTATTTTACATGCCGCAACACTTATTCGTTTGAGGCCAACGAGTTACCATCAGTTCTCTTCTATGCAACTAGCTTTTGGCCAGCAGCCAAATGTTTTCCATTTAAGAATATTCGGGTGTGCGATATATGTTCCCATTGCACCACCTAATCGCACCAAAATGGGACCCCAAAGAAAATTAGGGATATATGTTGGATATGATTCTCCCTCTATAGTAAGGTATCTTGAGATACAAACGGGAGATGTACTTAAAACCCGGTTTGCAGATTGTCATTTTGATGAATCAAAATTTCCAACATTATTAGGGGGAGAGAATAAGCTTCCTGAAAAGGAACTTAATTGGAATGCATCATCGTTGATGCATTTAGATCCTCGATCAGGGCAATGTGAACTAGAAGTTCAAAAGATTATACATTTGCAAAGAATAGCAAATGAATTACCTGATACATTTTCCGATACAAAGAGGATAACCAAATCTTATATACCAGCGAAAAATGCCCCAATTCGAATTGATGTCCCAATAGGACAAGTAGCCACTGAAGCAAATTCACGCCAGAAGCGTGGCAGGGCAGAAAATGCCCCAATTCGAATTGATGTCCCAGTAGGACAAATAGCCATTGAAGCAAATACACGCCAGAAGCGTGGCAAGCCTGTCGGTTCCAAAGATAAAAATCCTCGAAAGAGAAAAGAGGTCAATAATATTCCTGTTGAAAAAGACATAGCAGAGACACCTGCAGTTGTCCAAAATTCTGATATAGTTTTACCGCCAGAAGACGTTCAGGTACCTGAAAATTGTAAAAATGATGAGATCTCGATAAATTATGTCTTTACAGGAGAGAAATGGGACCGAAATAAGACAATTGTCAATAAAATATTTGCATATAATGTGGCATTAAATATCATGCATGAAAGTAAGGATCTTGAGCCAAGATCAGTCGAAGAATGTCGACAAAGGAATGATTGGTCAAGATAGAAAGAAGCCATGAAGGCTGAGTTAGACTCACTTGTAAAACGTGAAGTCTTTGGACATGTAGTCCGTACACCAGAAGATGTAAAACCTGTTGGATATAGGTGGGTATTTGTGAGAAAACGAAATGAGAAAAATGAAGTTTTGCCCTATAAAGCCCGACTTGTCGATGCATGAGCATCTTGTCTATCTTTTCCTAGTGAATTTGCATCTAATTTGTTGAGTTTAATTAAGAATTAATTATATTTTAGCCACTATGGATGCTATTTTGAGTTTTGTGCAATTTTATTTATTTTAGATAGTATTCGGATGGATTTGATGAAGTTTCTGCAGAGAAAGAGAAGAAACCAAGGAGATGACCAGCGAATACCGACGCGGACGCATGGCTCACGCGACCGTGCGAAATGGAGGAAATCACAATGACGCGATCGCGTGCCTGACGTGAACGCCTGAACTGAAATCTGCACAAATCTTATATACTGAAATCTGCACATGAGCGATCTGCAGAATTAACAGAAAATGTTGAGGGCAATTTCTGGGCTGTTTTAACTCAGTCTTCAGCCCAGAAAACATAGATTAGAAGTTACAGAATAGATAAATCAAGTGGTCCCCACCCATCAGCTGTAGACCTCTTAATTAATTCGAATTTAAATTCAAATCTTATTTTTAGGAAAAGATATTATTTTTAATTTTAGATAATTAGATTTTAAATTTATTAGGATTAGTTATAAATAGGAATTTAGATGCCATCAGAAAAAAAAAACGCTGTACATCTTGACAATCCTTATTTTCTCTCTGAACCATGAGCAACTAATCCTCCATTGTTAAGGTTAGAAGCTCCGTCTATTTGTATGGATTGATTTGTTTGATCTTTCTAATTTATTCCATCTTTTGATTTATTTTTCAATAATTATTTTCGTTCTTTATTTTATGAATATTGGGTGGAACGGAAGTATGACCCATGTTCTAATTAAGTTCTTGTAAAACTTGAAAAAGTTCTTTACTTGAACAACAGCTTGAAAACATATTATCCTAAATTTCTAATTGTTTGTATTTAACGAGATACATGAAATATAATCCCCTTATTTTTGGATAATTAGGATTTTTGTGTCATATAAACTGGAACTTGATCATCACCCTTTAATTGGAATTAATTGACCAAGGAATTGGCAGTTAATGAATTTTAGAGGAGACTAGGAAGGTCTAAAGAATTAGGGTCTAGTCACACATTGTTTGCCATGAATTAAATCTTACATAATTAAATTAGTTAATAAGAAAAGTCAATCCGAAAAAGTAGATAATTCTGAAACCTTAACTATCTTCTCCATATTTTATTCCCAACTCATCGCTGTTTGCTTTCTGAAATTCTTAATTTACTGTTTAATGCTCTTTGAACTTCCAACACTATTTTCTATTTGTCTAACTAATTCTATCAAACACTATTGTTGCTTGATCCATCAATACTCGTGGGATCGACCCTTACTCACGTAAGGTATTACTTAATACGACCTGGTGCACTTGCTGGTTAGTTTGTGGGTTGTAAAATATCACACCAAATTTTTAGCGCCGTTGATGGAGATTGACTGTGATTAACAACTATTCGTTGTTTGATTACTTAAATTAAATAATTTTTTATTATATTTTTTATTTTTTATTAATTTTTATTTTGCATTTTTTTACGTTAATTTTTTTTTCTTTTTTTTCTTTACGTTAATTTCTTTCTTTTTTTTGCCTTTACGTTTTTTTTCTTTTCTTTTCGTTTTCGTTACTCCCCCTTATACCGTACTTTTGTTTTATTTTACTTTTATTAATTAAATAAATAAAATAAAATAAAATAAGATAAAAATATTTTAAAAAAATATATTTTAAATAAATAAATAGCACTAATATTTTTTTAATTTCTGAAATTAAGTTTGGTGTTATCTAGTTATTTTTATTTTAACTTTTTTCTATTTATTTATTTATTTTATTTAGTATTTTTTTATTTCTTTACACAGGTTATCTCATTGGGAATTCTCTGCACTCTGACATAGAGATTCCTATTCTTTCTTGGTTTCTATTTGTTTATGCGCAGGAACAGAGACAAAGAACATCTCTTAGACTTTGATCCTGAACCTGAAAGGACTTTCAGGCGGCGTTTACAACAAGCAAGACTTTACAAGGCTGCAGAATCCACTATGGATCCGAATAATACTGATAATGCCAATGTGACAAACCCAAATGGGAATGTACAACAAAGAAGAGTACTTGGTTCTTTTTCCGCTCCTACAGCAGATTTGTATGGAAAGAGCATTGTGGTGCCTCCTATTGCTACGAACAACTTTGAGTTGAAGCCTCAACTGGTCACTCTGGTGCAACAAAACTGCCAGTATCATGGTCTTTCCCACGAAGACCCAAATCAATTTATTTCTAATTTTCTGCAAATTTGTGATACTGTAAAAACAAATGGAGTAAAACCAGATGTGTACAAACTCATGCTCTTCCTGTTTGCTCTGAAGGATGGAGCAAAGTTATGGCTAGATTCCCAATCCAAGGAGAGTTTGGATACTTGGAACAAGGTGGTTACTGTGTTTCTCACTAAATTTTTCCCACCAAAGAAGCTGACTAAGTTTAGGGTGGAGGTTCAGACCTTCAGGCAGAAGGATGGTGAGACTCTGTATGAAGCTTGGGAGAGATACAAGCTACTGATTAGGCAATGCCCTCCAGACATGTTCTCCAAATGAACTCAACTAGATATTTTTTATGAAGGTTTGGGTGAAATGTCCAAGATGTGCTTAGACAATTCTGCAGGAGATTCATTGCACAAGAAGAAGACACCGGAGGAGACTATTGAGCTTATTGAACTGGTTGCTAGCAACCAATATTTATACTCATCTAACAGGAATTCTGTGAACTCTGAGGCTCCTCAGAAGAAGGGTGTCATGGAAGTGGAAGCTCTTAATGCTATTCTTGCTCAGAACAAGCTTATGTCTCAGCAAATAAATCTACTTACTCAACACATGGGTGGCATACAAGTCTCAGCTATCAACACCCAAAATCCACCTCAAGCGATCTCCTATGACATAGGAGGAAATTTAGTGCAAAATGATAATTATGATTATGCTCAATCCTCTTTTGAACAGGTTAATTACATGGGGAGTGGTTCTAGAAATCCCAATAATGACCCCTATTCTCAGACATACAATCAAGGATGGAGAAATCACCCAAATTTTGGGTGGAGAGACCAATCTCAGAGACCTCAGAATTTCAACAATAATTCTCAAGGCGACTTCTAACAGAATAGTTACAATAACCACCAATCTCAGCCTCAGCAGGCTAACTCTAAATCCAAGGAAGATTCTAATTGGGAGATGATGAGGAGTTTTATGCAGGAAACCAAAGCCTCCATTAGAAACTTGGAAGTGCAAATGGGCCAGCTGAGCAAGCAAATACCAGAGAGGTCTGCGAGTATATTTCCAGGTGATACAGTGGTGAACCCAAGAGAGGACTGCAAGGTTATTCACTTAAGAAGTGGTAAAACAGCTGGCTCTGAGACAAGGGCCAATGAAGAGCTAGTTGAAAAGAAAGCTCCAGAGGAGAAAAATGAAGAAGTGGAGCACGCCCCTCCAAAGCGTACAGACAACCCGTTCCCTGACTCTCTAGACACGTATCCTACATTGCCAAAGGCTCCTGAATACAAGCCAAAAATGCCATATCCTCAGAGACTTCAGAAGGCTTCCAAAGAAAAACAGTTCTTTAAATTTTAGATGTCTTCAAGAAGCTACAGATCAACATTTCCTTTGCAGAGGCTCTAGAGCAAATTCCTCTATATGCTAAATTTATGAAAGAATTGTTGACCCACAAGAGAAACTGGAAGGAACAAGAAACAGTGGTGTTAACCAAGGAATGTAGTGCCATTATTCAACACAACCTTCCTGAGAAGATGCCAGACCCAGGGAGCTTTGTCATTCCTTGCACCATTGGAGATGTCACCATTCAGAAAGCTTTATGTGACCTTGGAGCTAGCATCAATCTAATGCCACTTTCAGTAATGAAAAAGCTTCAAATTGAGGAGGTAAAATTCACTCATATTTCTCTTCAACTTACTGATCTTTCTATTAAATTACCTGTGGGTGTTGTTGAGGATTTACTTGTTAAAGTAGGACCATTCATCTTTCCTGTTGATTTTGTTATATTAGACATGGAAGAAGAGGTAAAATCCTCTATTATACTTGGTAGACCCTTTTTAGCTATAGGTAGAACTCTGATTGATGTACAAAATGGTGAATTAAACCTGAGGGTCAATGAAGAACAGGTGGTCCTTCATGTTTTTGAAGCTCTCAAGCACCCTAATGATTCTAAAGGGTGTATGAAAATAGATGTTATTGAACCACTTGTTCAAGAGGTACTGAAAGCTGAGGTGCTTGATGACATTCTGGATCTTATCTCTGAGTATGAATTAGTTGAAGTTGATAATTCACCACCCCAAAAGGCTATGGTTCACACGCCTAAAGCAAAAGAGGAAGCCCCCAAGCTTGAGCTCAAATCCTTACCCCCTTCTCTGAAATATATGTTCTTGGGTGAGAATGACTCATATCCAGTGATTATTAGCTCTTCCCTGAAGCCTGAAGAGGAAGAGGCGCTTATTTTAGTGCTCAAGAGTCATAAAACAGCTCTTGGGTGGACCATTAGTGACTTGAAGGGGATTAGTCCAACCAAGTGTATGCACAAGATCCTCCTTGAAGATGATGCTAAACCAGTTGTGCAACCATAAATGAGACTCAATCCAACCATAAAAGAGGTGGTCCAAAAAGAGATAATGAAACTATGGGAAGCAGGAATTATTTATCTTATTTCTGACAGTCCTTGGGTAAGTCCTATGCAGGTAGTTCCCAAGAAAGGAAGGATGACAGTGATCAAGAATGAAAAGAATGAGCTTATCCCCACAAGAACAGTCACAGGATGGAGAATGTGTATAGACTACAAGAGGCTCAACACTGCTACAAGGAAGGATCATTTCCCCTGCCTTTCATTGATCAGATGCTTGAGAGGTTAGCTGGTCATGCATTTTATTGTTTTCTAGATGGATATTCTGGATATAATCAAATTACAGTGGACCCTCAAGATCAGGAGAAGACAGCATTCACATGCCCCTTTGGCGTATTTGCCTACAGAAGAATGCCTTTTGGACTTTGCAATGCTCCAGTAACTTTTCAGAGGTGTATGCTTTCAATTTTTTCTGATATGGTTGAAAAGTTTATTGAGGTATTTATGGATGACTTTTCTGTTTTTGGTAATTCTTTTAAATCATGTCTTAATCATTTATATCTTGTCTTGAAACGGTGTCAAGAATCAAACCTTATTTTAAATTGGGAAAATGTTCATTTTATGGTTACAGAAGGTATTGTTCTTGGACACCGGATTTCAAGTAAGGAAATTGAGGTTGATAGAGCAAAGGTGGAGGTAATTGAAAAATTACCACCACCAAGTAATGTTAAGACAGTCAGGAGTTTCTTGGGTCATGCAGGATTCTATAGAAGATTTATAAAGGATTTTTCTAAAATTGCTAAATCTCTAAGCAACCTGTTGGTTGCTGATGTTCCTTTTGTCTTTGATTCTGATTGTTTGCATGCTTTTGAAACTCTAAAAGCAAACCTTACCTCTGCTCCCATTATAGCTCCCCCTAACTGGGATCTACCATTTGAATTAATGTGTGATGCTAGTGACTTTGCTATAGGAGCTGTTTTAGGACAGAGGCATGGTAAGCTTGTACATGTCATTTACTATGCCAGTCGTGTGTTAAATGATACCCAAAAGAATTACACAACTACAGAAAAGGAATTATTAGCTGTTGTGTATGCTATTGATAAGTTTAGGTCCTATTTACTTGGTTCTAAGGTTATTATTTATACTGATCATGCTACTTTGAAATACCTTCTAACCAAACAGTATTCTAAACCAAGATTAATCAGATGGGTGTTGCTCCTTCAGGAGTTTGATCTTGAAATAAAAGACAGGAAAGGGTCCGAGAATTAAGTAGTTGACCATTTTTCCAGAATTGAACCTGAAGCAGGAGTACAACCACCTATAGCTGTGACTGAGACGTTCCCAGATGAGCAATTATTCCTTATTCAGCAGGCTCCATGGTTTGCAGACATTGCAAATTTTAAGGCCATAAATTTTATCCCAAGGGAGTACAGTAGGTAACAAGTGAAGAAGATATTGACTGATGCAAAGTACTACATTTGGGAGAAACCATACCTTTTTAAAAGGTGTTCAGATGGAATCATTCGGAGGTGTCCTAGATGAAGAAAAACAGTAGATTCTTTGGCACTGTCATTGTTTTGAGTATGGAGACCACTTTGGTGGTGAAAGGACAGCTACAAAGGTCCTTCAGAGCGGGTTTTACTGGCCGACTCTCTTCAGAGACTCAAGAGCATTTGTAAAGCACTGTGACAGATGTGAGAAAGCCACGAATCTCCCTGCCAACCATGAAATGCCACAGCAGGGGATTCTTAAGGTTGAGTTGTTTGATGTGTGGGGTATTGATTTCATAGGACCTTTCCCACCCTCACATTCAAACAACTATATTCTAGTGGCAGTTGACTATGTGTCCAAGTGGGTGGAAGCTGTGGCTTTGCCCACCAATGATGCCAAAGTGGTGATGAGCTTTCTTCAGAGATATATCTTTAGCCGGTTTGGTGTCCCAAGGACACTCATTAGTGATGGAGGAAGTTATTTCTGCAACAGACAGCTGGACTCTCTTCTGCAGAGATATGGAGTTCGTCATAAAGTGGCAACCCCCTATCACCCTTAGACAAGTGGACAGGTTGAAGTTTTCAACATGGAACTTAAGAGGATTCCAGAGAAGACCGTTAGTGTTTCAAGAAAAGATTGGTCTAGGAAGCTTGATGATGCTCTCTGGGTATACCGGACAGTGTACAAGACTCCCATTGGCATGTTCCCTTATCAGTTGGTCTATGGCAAAGCCTGTCACTTGCCATTCGAACTGGAGCATAAATCTTATTGGGCAATCAGGTACCTGAACCTTGATTCAGAAGCTGTAGGAATTAAGCGAATGCTTCGGTTGAATGAGCTTGATGAATTCAGATACTCAGCCTATGAGAATGTCAAGCTATATAAAGAGAGAAATAAGCTATTGCATGACAAAAAGATAGCCATCAGAGTCTTTGAGCTAGGACAGAGAGTGCTTCTATACAATTCAAGGCTCAAATTCTTTCCCGGAAAGCTGAAATCCCGGTGGTCAGGACCATTTGTGGTTACCAGAGCTTCACCGTACGGTCATATGGAAATACAGGAAGAGAATTCTGACAGGAAATTTACAGTGATAGCCAGAGGTTGAAGCATTATCTAGGAGATGAGATTGATCGCCAGAGGTCTACTCATCTGCTGAATTAGTAGAACTGACCGTCAAGCTAGTGACGTTAAAGAAGCGCTTATCGGAAGGCAACCCGATAATTTCATATCCTTAGTTATTTTTCGTAGTAGTAGTTTTCTTACTTGTTAGATTTTTATTAAGTTCTTACTAATTTTCTGATCATGCAGCTATTTTATCATAGGAACCGAACACCTCAAGCTATAAAAAAAAAGAAAAGAAAAAAAGAGAGCACACGACGCGCAAGCGTCGCTGACGCGTACGCGTCAGATGGGTGTGTGTGAAAAAATAAATTTGACAGAGAGTTGCGCGGGAGTGGCGCTGGAATAGTGCCTTTGGCACAAATTGTTCCACGCGACCGCGTCAATGACGCGTCTGCGTCATGTGGAAAAACTGCCTCCCACGCGTCCGCGTCACTCACGCGAACGCGTGACCTGTAGAATGGACGTAAAAGAGTGTTTGTGTAGAGAGTTGTGCTGGTTTGGGGCAAGAAGTGTGCTAAAAGGACAAATTTGGTCATGCGAATGCATACCCCATGCGTCCGCGTCGTTTTTCAATATCGGCCATCCACGCGATCGCGTCACCCACACGATCGCGTCACCCACAATTTTTGCAGAATGAGTTTTTAACCAGAAAGTTGTGCAAACGCGAGGCTGCCCCATGCCAATGGCACAAATCACTCCACGCGTTCGCGTTACTTCAACAACACACAACCTGTGCGAACGCATGACTCACGCGTCCGCGTCGCTCGCGCCGCACTAGTTCCGCCCAATTTTCTTTCTCTTTCTCTCCCAATCCTAATTTTCTCTTATTCTTTTATCCTCTTCTTTTTCTTTCTTCATAATAACTTATCTCTTTCTATTTTCAGTTCTTCTTTGCTTGAGGACAAGTAAACCTTTAAGTTTGGTGTTGACGCTTCGCGTAAAGGTTTTTTATTTATTCCTATAGCACCAAAAGGGAAGCGAATCATCTTCACTGAGGAGCGCAACCTGAAGAATAAAACAACCGCTAGGATAACTAAGGTGGTTGAGTTCCTTTCATTTTTTATTCCCCCCTCTTTTTCTATGTTATGTTCCGGCTTTCTACTATTTTGCTTTGTTTGTTGCATGATCCTTTATTAGATAGAATCCTAGGACTAGTTTAGTTTTCTTTTAATTGCTTTAATGCTAAAAAGATGTTTCATGTACCACTCACTGAACTTGAATCTAAAAAGAAAAGAAAAAGAAGTGATGTATTGCATGAGAAATTGAGTTAATTTTAAGAATGGTCTGATTTACTTAAAGGTGGTGGTATTTTCTGCGATTTTTGAATGCATGATATGAACAGTACATATTTGAATTGGAATCAAGGGATGTTAATGTATAAGGAACATGAATTTAGAAAATTATTATGACTTCTCTGAAATTTAGAAAAATTTAATCCTTGAAGCAAAAGAAACAGCAAAAGAAAAATATATAATAATAATTAATAAATAAAAAGCAAAGTCCAAGGCTCTGAGCATCAATGACTAGGGAGGTCAGACATGATTAAAAGCTCAAAGAGTTGTTTCCCTAGTCATATGCTTGTGGTGTGATTGTGTCAAGTAATCATTGAGACAGAATACTTAGACTCGAGACCAAGTGCGTTTAACAGAGTATGCCAAAGGCTTTGAGCACCACTGTCTGGGAATAACTGAAAGAAAAATCAGAACTCAAAGAGAGTTCCCCAGTTAAGTGCTTATGGTGTTTCTGTGTCAAGTAATTCTTAAGACAAAACATTTAAAGTCACGGATAGGCTCAAGGTGCAAAGCACCAAAGAAAAATAAATTAAAGTAAATTTTACTGTGTTCAAGGATTAAACTGAAATATAAAAGATCAGAGAATTCATAATAATATCCGGATTCTGATTCCGATGACATTAACATTCTTCTAATTCAAAGGAGAGTGAGATGCCAAACCTATTCAGGATTGCAGTTGTAAACCCCACTATAAGACGAGACACGAGCTTAATCGAACTCTCATTCTCATACAAATTCACATCATAAGCTTATATTAGTTTTGGTTGCTTGAGGACAAGCAACAGTTTAAGTTTGGTGTTGTGATGCGTGAGCATCTTATCTATCTTTTTCTACTGAATTTGCATCTAATTTATTGAGTTTAATTAAGAATTAATTATATTTTAGCCACTATGGATGCTTGACAAACCCCAATTTGACGGTTTATCTTGTATTGAATTTAGGGGATTTTATCACCTTTTTCCCACATTTACCCAATGAATTAGCATGGTTTTGTATATTCTCCTTTAATTGTGCTTAAGAGTGAAAACATGCTTTTTAGGTCTTAAAATAGCTAAATTTAATTCACCTTGATTCTATTAGATGCCTTGATATGTTTGTTAAGTGATTTCAGATTTAGGAGGCAAATATTGGATCAAGGGAATGAAGAAAAAGCATGTAAAGTTGGAGAACTCATGAAGAAATGAAAGAACCGGAAAGCTGTCAAGCCGACCTCTTCGCACTTAATTGACCATAACTTGAGCTATAGAGGTCCAAATGATGCGGTTCCAGTTGGGTTGGAAAGCTAACATCCGGGGCTTCAAAATGATATAAATTTTGCCACATGTTGCTTCGCGTTCAAGGGCGCGCACGCGCACTTTGCGCGCGCGCGCCGATTCTGTCCTTGCCCACTTAGTGAAATCGTCCCCAGCGGTTTTAGGAGCCATGTGGGCCCAATCCAACTCATTTCTGATGCTATTTAAGTCAAGTATTGAAGGGG
>NC_029776.3:86917676-86953799 GCF_000817695.3 Arachis duranensis
TAGCCATTAACTCTAGCCTTCATTAATCCAATTAGTGGAAAGCTGGGATTTATGGACTAGGATTGATATAACTCACTTGACTTTCCTTTGTTAATTGATTTAAGGATGACTAAGTGGGATTAATCCTTGCAACTACCATACTTGTGGCTAGTGATAATGATGAAGACCCTTGACAACCAAATCTTGCCAAGACCATTTTGTTAATAAAGTTTTCTTACCATTTACTATTCATTTTTCTCATCTAAAACCCCCAAAATAAATAAATCCATAACCAATAACAAGAACACTACCCTGCAAGTCCTTTGAGAGACGACCGAGGTCCAATACTTCGGTTTATAAATTCTAGGGGTTTGTACTAGTGACAAACAACTTTTTGTATGAAAGGATTATTGTTGGTTTAGAGACTATACTTTACAACGAGATTTCATTAGTGAAATTCTAAACCGTCAAAAATCCATTCGTCAATGCTATTTTGAGTTTTGTGCAATTTTATTTATTTTAGGTAGCATTCGGATGGATTTGATGAAGTTTCTGTAGAAAAAGAGAAGAAACCAAGGAGATGATCAGCGAATACCGACGCGGATGCATGGCTCACGCGACCGCGCAGAATGGAGGAAATCGCAATGACGCAATCGCGTGCCTGACGCGAACGCATGGACTGGAATCTGCACAAATGACGTGAACACGTGGTCGACGCGGATGCGTCACATGAGCAATCTGCAGAATTAACAGAAAACGCTGGGGGCAATTTTTGGACTGTTTTAACTCAGTTTTCAGTCCAGAAAACACAGATTAGAAACTGCTGAATGGACAAATCAAGTGGTCCCCACCCATCAGATGTAGACCTGTTAATTAATTCAAATTTAAATTCAAATCTTATTTTTAGAAAAAGATATTATTTTTAAGTTTAGATAATTAGATTTTAAATTTATTAGGATTAGTTATAAATAGGAATTTAGATGCCATCAGAAAAAAAACACTGTACATTTTGACCATCCTTATTTTCTCTCTGAACCATGAGCAACTAATCCTCCATTGTTAAGGTTAGGAGCTCTATCTATTTGTATGGATTGATTTGTTTGATCTTTCTAATTCAATCCATGTTTTGATTTATTTTTCAATAATTATTTTTGTTCTTTATTTTATGAATATTGGGGAACGTAAGTATGACCCATGTTCTAATTGAGTTCTTGTAAAACTTGGAAAAGCTCTTTATTTGAACAACAACTTGAAAACATATTATCCTAAATTTCTAATTGTTTGTATTTAACGAGATACGTGACATATAATCCCCTTATTTTTGGATAATTAGAATTTTTGTGGCATATAAACTGGAACTTGATCATCACTCTTTAATTGGAATTAATTGACCAATGAATTGGCAGTTAATGAATTTTAGAGGAGACTAGGAAGGTCTAAGAAATTAGGGTCTAGTCACACATAGTTTGCCATGAATTAAATCTTACATAATTAAATTAGTTAGTAAGAAAAGTCAATCCGGAAAAGTAGATAACTCTGAAACCTTAACTATCTTCTCCATATTTTATTCCCAACTCATCGCTTCTTGCTTTTTGAAATTCTTAATTTACTGTTTAATGCTCTTTGAACTTCCAACACTATTTTCTGTTTGTCTAACTAATCCTATCAAACACTATTGTTGCTTGATCCATCAATCCTCGTGGGATCGACCCTTACTCACGTAAGGTATTACTTGGTATGACCTAGTGCACTTGCCGGTTAGTTTGTGGGTTGTAAAATACCACACCACTTGTGGCACAGGTTTTTCACAAAGGCCCAGTATAAATTATGAAGAAACGTATTTCCCTGTAGTGTATGTGATAACATTGCGTTATTTGGTCAGTTTATCTGCATATCATAAACTACATTTGCATTTAATGGATGTGGTAACAACCTATTTGTACGGCTCATTAGATCGGGATATCTATATGAAAGTTCCTGAAAGACTAAAGATATCTAAACCATCCAGTGAATATTCGCAAGGGTTATACTCAGTTAAATTGCAAAGATCTTTATATGGTCTAAAGCAATCTGGATGAATGTGGTATAATCATCTTACTGGGTATCTGGCCAAAAACAGATTCAAGAATGATGATATATGCCCGTGTGTTTTTATAAAGAAAACTGAATCTGAATTCATTATAATTGCTGTGTACGTTGATGATTTAAATATCATTGAAACTCCTGAAGAGATTCCAACAATTATAAAAACTCTAAAGGAAGAGTTTGAGATGAAAGATCTTGGAAGAACTAAATTTTGTCTTGGCCTGCAGATCGAGCATATAAAAAATGGGATCTTTATTCATCAAACAACATATGCAGATAAGATCTTGAAAATATTTTATATGGATAAGTCACATCCCTTGAGCACCCCAATGATCGTAAGATCTTTAGAAAAGGATCAATTCCGTCCTAAAGAAGAAAATGAAGATATCCTTGGTCCTAAAGTACCATATCTTAGTGCCATTGGAGCGCTAATGTATCTTGCTAATAATACGCGACCTGACATATCATTCGCGGTGAATTTACTAGCAAGATATAGTTTCTTTCCAACCAGAAGATATTAGAGTGGAATCAAACAAATTTTTTGATATCTTCATGGAACGGTTGATATGAGATTGTTTTATCCCTATAGATCCAAGTCACAACTAGTTGGCTATGCAGATACCGGATACTTGTCTGATCCACATAAAGGGAGATCTCAAATAGGATACCTGTTCATATATGGTGGTACAACTATATCATGGAGGTCCACGAAACAGACGATTGTAGCAACATCCTTTAATCATGCTGAAATACTAGCGATACATGAAGCTAGTCGCGAGTGTTTTTGGCTGAGGAGTGTGATCCAATCTATTCTGTCATCATGTAGACTGATTAATCAGAAGATAGCTCTAACTGTCCTGTTTGAAGATAATACAACATGTATTGCTAAACTTAAAGGCGGATATATCAAAGGTGATAGAACAAAGCATATTTCTCCCAAATTATTCTTCACTCATGATCTTCAAAATCAAGGGACAATTGATATCCAATAGGTCCGTGGTGCACAAAATCTTAATCCCAATATCAAAATCAAAATTTCTTATGATCTCGTACCACTAACCAGCAAGTGCACTGGGTCGTCCAAGTAATACCTCACGTGAGTAAGGGTCGATCCCACAGAGATTATTGGTTTGAAGCAAGCTATGTTTATTTTATTATTCTTAGTCAGGATATCAATTAAAATTATCAGTTGGAATTATTAGAAAAATAAAAGAGCGTGAATTAATTACTTGTAATGCAGTAATGGAGAATATGTTGGAGTTTTGGAGATGCTTTTACAAGGTTTAGACTTTCCGGATCCTCAAGAGTGGCCGCCATCAATTCTAGCTTATACCACGAAGATTCTGATTAAGGAATCTAAGAGAAGCTCATTCAATCTGATGTAGAACGGAGGTGGTTGTCAGGCACACGTTCATGGATCTGAGGAAGGTGATGAGTGTCACGGATCATCACCTTCTTCATAATTAAGCGCGAATGAACATCTTAGATAGGAACACACACGTTTGAATGGAGAAATAGAAACAATTGCATTAATTCATCAAGATGCTGCAGAGCTCCTCACCCCCAACAATGGGGTTTAGAGACTCATGCCGTCAAAGTGTATAAAATTCAGATCTGAAAATGTCATGAGGTACAGAGTTAATCTCTAAAAGTTGTTTAAATAGTAAACTAGTAACCTAGGTTTACAGAAAATGAGTAAACTATGATAGATAGTGCAGAAATCCACTTCTGGGGCCCACTTGGTGTGTGCTGGGGCTGAGACTTAAGCTTCTCACGTGCCTGGGGCTGTTTTGGGCGTTCAACGCCAGGTTGTAACCTATTTCTGGCATTGAACTCCAACTTGTAACCTGTTTCTGGCGCTGGACGCCAGACAGCAGCATGATATTGGCGTTGAACGCCAGTTTATGTCGTTTATCTTCGCGCAAAGTATGGACTATTATATATTGCTGGAAAGCCCTGGATGTCTACTTTTCAACGCCGTTGAGAGCGCGCCAATTGGACTTCTGTAGCTCCAGAAAATCCATTTCGAGTGCAGGGAGGTCAGGATCCAACAGCATCAGCAGTCCTTTTTCAGCCTAACTCAGATTTTTGCTCAGCTCCCTCAATTTCAGTCAGAAAATACCTGAAATCACAGAAAAACACACAAACTCATAGTAAAGTCCAGAAATATGATTTTTGCCTAAGAACTAATAATATTTTACTAAAAACTAATTAAAACATACTAAAATCTACATGAAATTACCCCCAAAAAGCGTATAAAATATCCGCTCATCAGTCCGCTCAAGTGATAATCTGGCAGATTTATTCATAAAGTCACTTCCAAAATCTTTTTTTTGAAAGATTGGTACATCAGATTGGGATGCGGCGATTTCGAGATATAAAATAATGTTGGCAAGAGGGGGAGACTGTACTCTTTTTTCCTTGGTCAGGGTTTTTTCCTTTTGGTTTTTCTTAACAAGGTTTTTAATGAGGCAGTACACTAAAGGATATTGTACTCTTTTTCCTTCACTAAGATTTTTTTCTCACTAGATTTTTCTTTAGTAAGGTTTTAACGAGACATTATCCTGAATGGTCATCCAAGAGGGAGTGTTGTGTTAAGGCATGAAGTGGATGCCCATTAATGATATTGGGTGGCTGAAGTTTTCAAGAGAGAGATTTGAGCCCAACCTTTAATAAAGGTTGAATTTGTACAGCTATAAATAAGACTTTATAGCTTTACGTACAACACACACAAAGCAATAAAACAATATTCTCTCTTTTATACTATTCTCTCTCTTTCATATTATTCTCTTTCTTATATACTTTAATATTATTAACTATATTAATTATATTTACTATATTAATATAGTAATTCTAGTGAATATTACTACTTGAGTTATCTAATTATATTTCTTTATTTCATATTTGTTACTTCTTTCTTATTTATTTAATTTTTTTACAACATAATGTATGTATATTAGCTGGAAACTTAGTTGTTCTTTGCAGTCGCATATTAGATAAGAAAAGGAAAGATGTGATGTAATGATAACTATTATTTAATATTTTTTATGTATAACAAGAACATAGTATTATAATTTTTTTAATACAGATAAATTATTTAGGATATTGAAAATAGAGAATAAAACAATATTTTACTCTGTATAATAATTTTTATGCAAGAGAAATTTTTCAAAATAAAACTAATAACTATTAATATCAAAGAATATATATTCACTATAAGATAACATAGTTCATATATATGCATTAGATCATAAATATATATTAATTTTTTTATAAATAAACTATATATAAATATAATATAATAAATTATGTACATAATCCGGACGTAGTCCGGGTTTTACAACAGTTATAAATAAAAGAAGACTCTTTTGGATTTTTCTATTTTTCCTTTGAAATCAAATTGTTGAAACCTTGTTTTTGTCCTCCTTGATCGTGCATACTAAATTTGAAGGTGTTATAACTTATAACTCATACCTTTCAGTTTAACGTAACATTAAAATATGTAAGGCCACGCAAAAAATTTTTCGGATTGGCTGGAACTCAGACAATACAAAATATGCTGTAAAGATCTTAGAAAAGGAAGAAGCAATCAATGATATTATTTTCTCCAACAATAAAAAAGAACCCTAACTCTTTATTTCAAGAAAAAAAAAAGAAAACCAAAGAAAAAGAAGAAGATCAGAAGGATACGGAAAGGAAAAGAGAGAGAAAGCAACATATATAGTAATAGACTACTAGTTTATGATTCAGAATAAATTAAACAAATTAAAGATGATGATAAATTGATGCGTTTATTTTTGTGTGCGAAGAACAAAATTAAGTCCGATTCCAGGAAAAAGAAATTAAGAATACAAACCTGTCTCAGCCTTTGATGACTACTACTACAGCAGGCAACATCTTTCGAAAAGAATACTAATAATCCCAAAGCTAAGTAAAAAAGACCAAATTGATGCACTCGTTTTGTAAGTTTTGTTTGTTCCACTTCAATTCTATCGTTACTATTTATAGCCTTTTCTTTCTGTGTCTATCTTTGAAAGAAGTGTAAATTAAAATACTGCATAAAAAGGCTCTAAAAAATGAAAAATGATACTAACCAACTAAGCTCTCAAATGGTTTTTTTATGAAAACAAATGCTAAACGTACAAGTTTTAGTGAAAACAATGCATCTTTTTCTCGCTAAAATCACACCAAACCACAAATAACTACTCCTGTTTTTTTATCTGAATTTTTATGTATAACAAGAACATAGTATTACAAATTTTTTTAATACGGATAAATTATTTAGGCTATCGAAAAGAGAGAAAAGAACAATATTTTTAAATTGTATAATAACTTTTGTGCAGGAGAAATTTTTCAAAATAAAAGTAATAACTATTATTATCAATGAGTATATATTCACTATAAGATAACATAGTTCATATATATACATTAAATCATAAATATATATTAATTTTTTTATAAATAAACTATATATAAATATAATATAATAAATTATGTACATAATCCGGGCGTATTCCGGGCTTTACAACAGTTATAAATATAAGAAGACCGTTTTGGATTTTTCTATTTTTCCTTTGAAATCGAATTGTTGAAACCTTGTTTTTGTCCTCCTTGATCGTGCATACTAAATTTGAAGGTGTTATAACTTATAACACATACCTTTAAGTTTAACGTAATATTAAAATATGTAAGGCCAGGTAAAAAATTTCTAGAACTGGCCGGAACTCAAACAATACGAAGTATGCTGTAAAGATCTAAAGATCTTAGGAAAGTAAGAAGTAATCAATGATATTATTTGCTCCAACAATAAAAGAGAACCCTAACTCTTTATTTTAAGGAAAATAAAAAAAAACCAAAGAAGAAGAAGAAGATAAGAAGGGCACAGAAAGGAAAAGAGAGAAAAAGCAACATATATAGTAATAAACTACTAATTTATGATTCAGAATAAAGTAAACAAATTAAAGAAGATGATAAATTGATGCGTTTATTTTTGTGTGCGAAGAACAAAATTAAGTCCGATCCCAGGGAAAAGAAATAAAAAATACAGACCTATCTCAGCCTTTGATGACTACTACTACAGCAGGCAACAACTTTTGGAAAGAATACTAATAATCCCAAAACTAAGTAAGAAGGACCAAACTGATGCACTCTTTTTGTAAGTTTTGTTCGTTCCACTTCTATTCCATCGTTACTATTTATAGCCTTTTCTTTCTTTGTCTATCTTTGAAAGGAGTGCAAATTAAAAGAGTGCATAGAGGGGCTCTCAAGAAGGAAAAATGATACTAACCTGCTAAGCTCTCAAATGGTTTTTTTTTCATTACAAATGCTGGACGTACAAGTTTTAGTGAAACAACGCATATTTTTCTCGCTAAAACCACACCAAACCATAAATAGCAACTCCTGTTTTTTTATCTTAATTTTTATGTATAACAAGAATATAGTAGTACAATTTTTTAATACGGATAAATTATTTAGGCTATCGAAAATAGAGAATAGAACAATATTTTACTCTGTATAATAACTTTTATACAGGAGAAATTTTTTAAAATAAAAGTAATAACTAGTAATATCAATGAGTATATATTCACTATAAGATAACATAGTTCATATATATGCATTAGATCATAAATATATATTAATTTTTTATAAATAAATTATATATAAATATAATATAATAAATTATGTATATACCTTTGAAATCAAATTGTTGAAACCTTGTTTTTGTCCTTCTTGATCGTGCATACTAAATTCAAAGGTGTTATAACTTATAACCCATACCTTTCAGTTTACCGTAACATTAAAATATGTAAGGCCAGGCAAAAAATTTTTCGGACTGGCCGGAAAGGACAATACGAAATATGCTGTAAAGATCTTGGGAAAACAAGAAGCAATCAATGATATTATTTGCTCCAACAATAAAAGAGAACCCTAACTCTTTATTTCAAGAAAAATAAAAAAAGAAAACCAAAGAAGAAGAAGAAGATAAGAAGGGCACAGAAAGGAAAAGAGAGAAAAAGCAACATATATAGTAATAAACTACTAATTTATGATTCAGAATAAAGTAAACAAATTAAAGAAGATGATAAATTGATGCGTTTATTTTTGTGTGCAAAGAACAAAATTAAGTCTGATCCCAAGGAAAAGAAATTAAGAATACAGACCTGTCTCAGCCTTTGATGACTACTACTACAGTAGGCAACAACTTTCGGAAAGAATACTAATAATCCCAAAGCTAGGTAAAAAGGACCAAACTGATGCACTCTTTTTGTAAGTTTTGTTTGTTCCACTTCAATTCCATTGTTACTATTTATAGCCTTTTTTTTGTCTATTTTTGAAAGGAGTGCAAATTAAAAGACTGCATAGAAAGACTCTCAAAAATAAAAAAAATGATACTAACTAGCTAAGCTCTTAAATGATTTTTTTCTCAAAACAAATGCTGGACGTACAAGTTTTAGTGAAACAATGCATCTTTTTCTAGCTAAAACCACACCAAACCACAAATAGCAACTCCTGTTTTTTTATCTTAATTTTTATGTATAACAAGAACATAGTATTGCAATATTTTAATACGGATAAATTATTTAAGTTATCGAAAATAGAGAATAGAACAATATTTTACTCTGTATAATAATTTTTATGCAGGAAAAATTTTTCAAAATAAAAATAATAACTATTAATATCAATGAGTATATATTCACTATAAGATAACATAGTTTATATATATGCATTAGATCATAAATATATATTAATTTTTTTATAAATAAACTATATATAAATATAATATAATAAATTATGTACATAATCCGGACGTAGTCCGGACTTTACAACAGTTATAAATATAAGGAGACCTTTTGGATTTCTCTATTTTCCTTTTGAAATTGAATTGTTGAAACCTTATTTTTGTTCTCCTTGATTGTTCATACTAAATTCGAAGGTGTTATAACTTATAATCCTTACCTTTCAGTTTAACGTAACATTAAAATATGTAAGGTCAGGCAAGAAATTTTTCGGACTGGCCGGAACTCAGACAATACGAAATATGCTGTAAAGATATTAGGAAAGCAAGAAGCAATCAATGATATTATTTGCTCCAACAATAAAAGAGAATCCTAACTCTTTATTTCAAGGAAAATAAAAAAAGAAAATCAAAGAAGAAGAAGAAGATAAGAAGGGCGCGGAAAGAAAAAGAGAGGGAAAGTAACATATATAGTAATAGACTACTAATTTATAATTCAGAATAAATTAAACAAATTAAAGATGATGATAAATTGATGCGTTTATTTTTGTGTGCGAAGAACAAAATTAAGTCCGATTCAAAAAAAAAAAATTAAGAATACAGACCTGTCTCAGCTTTTGATGACTACTACTACAGCAGGCAACAACTTTCGGAAAGAATACTAATAATCCCAAAGTTAAGTAAGAAGGACCAAACTGATGCACTTTTTTGTAAGTTTTGTTCATTCTACTTTAATTCCATCATTACTAGTTATAGCTTTTTCTTTATTTGTCTATCTTTAAAAGGAGTGCAAATTAAAAGACTGTATAAAAAGATTCTCAAAAATGAAAAATGATACTAACCAACTATGCTCTCAAATGGTTTTTTTCTCAAAACAAATGCCGGACATACAAGTTTTAGTGAAACAATACATCTTTTCCTTGTTAAAACCACACCAAACCACAAATAATAATTTCTATTTTGCATTTATATTTTTTTTTGACTAATATAGCTTTATATAAAATCTATTATCTTTTTCGATCTAATAACTTTTTCACCATTGGAATATTAATAATAGAAATTTAGATTAACCTAAAATTTGAATTAGAAGCTATTACAATTAGGTATATATAATAAATATAAACTTTTCTTGCTTTTTAGATTGAATAATCAGCATTCTCGATTTGTTTTTTGGCTAATTAATAAAATCTTAATGATGAAGTTCAAAAGTTTACAATAAGTGATTAAATGAAATTGATAAGTGATCACACAGCTATTCTTTCCACGAAATTGATAAATGAAATTATAGTTCAATTAAAAATCTTTTTTTTTAATCAATATCAGTTAAAATTTTTTAATTATGAATTATTTTATCCAATTCAAAATTAGTATTTAGTAGGGTTTTTGTACCACATTCTGCTATAAAAAATGTTATCTATGATGTTAAAAATTCTAAATCAATTTCTCACTAAAAAAAGAAATAAAATAAAATAGCTCATTCACAATTAGTCTGTTCTCTTTTTTTTCCCCTTGAGTATGCTAAGCTATGGACTAAGGTTATAATTTTGTTGTTGAAAAAAACTGCAGTCAATCAGTCATCATTTTTTAGGTAAAGAAATTAATATGCAAGTAGATCCATCTCTTTACACATTTATACATGTGTTAATGTTTTTCTAGAAAAAAATTATTTAGTAAAAAAATAGCCAAAAATAACCAAAATTTATTTTATTTAATATTTATTAATTATTAAATAAGACAAATTTTATTTATTTATTTTTTTGTCGATCTAGTATTATTATTATGACAAAATGTTTTCCATATCTTTCATTTATGTACAAAAATCTAGATGATCAAATTAAAAACAGGGTCCACAAAAAAATCACTGTAATGAAGTTGACTCCTCTAACTAGTCATTTATGGTCATTTTTGTGAGTAGTAGGAAAAGATTGTAAGTGAGAGTGGGGCCAAAGCCCATTTATGTAACAATCTCTATTCTCAACAATATTAATACAAAAAAAATCCCAAAAAAACAACACTAAAAATCTTTAACATTGAAAGAGAGACGGTGTTTTAGTTGAATATTGACATTTAAAGTGTTTTACAGTATTGTGGATATTGTGCAACACGCTCCTCACGTGGTGCAATACGCCCCTAAGATGCTGCCACGTGTTGGCCAGAATGCTGCCATGTGTCCAATACGCCTCTACGTGTTGCAACACGCCCCCACGTGTTGACTTTCCACCTAAAAAATCCACTTATCTGTAATTATATCATACTCTCATTTTCAACAAAAACACCAATATTTTTTTCATATAAAAAAAAATTAGCCAAAAAACAACTACAAAAAATAATGATAATAATAATAATGTCACAATATTATGCAATAATAATTGTTTATAATAAAATATATATTAAAATATAAAATATACATTAAAAATAAATCAAATTATATTATACATAAATATATAATTATTTATTTTAGTATTAAATAACATTTCTTATTAGAAAAACCTTTAAACCAAAAACTACCTCTTAAATTTTTTGTTAAATTACGTTCCTTTAAATTTCTAGTGTACAATTATAATAACATGAGTTGCATGAAATTTAACAAAAGAGAGTTTTAATAGAAGTAGGTTGAATTTTAATTTCAATATCAAACTTTTGAAACTTGAAAAATAAATGTCTTTTCTACTAGCAGCATCACATAAGATTAAGCCACGTAAAGTGGATATACATCACTCACTTCACTTGTATTGTGTGCATGTTGTTGTGTAAGATCAACGGTGACAGTTACAGTTCAGTTACTTCAATTCGGATAGAGTCATGGCTCAGTGTCTCTGAACAAGCTAAGGGTCGGTCCAACATGACCAATTTTATAGGACTAAGGTTACCACTTCTTGGTGCTGGCTTTTCTTCTTGTTCATGTTCATGTTTTTCTAAAAGGGCGCAAATAATTCTTCTGAAGAAATGGGACAAGGGTGGTTTTGTTAAGGCTTATCCTCGTCGCATGGTTTTGGGCATTGGTGCTTCATTCTTGGGTATGGCCTCTTCTGCTTTTCAGGGTTCCAAATCATTCATTGCCTCTGCTAGGATAAACCCTGGTCCATCTGTTAATGAGGTCATTAATTCTTTCTTCTCATTGGAATTGGATGCTTTTCTTTGAAAATTTGGATTACCATAGTGTTCTAATTTTGGGAGTTTGCTTTTGTTCATGTTCTATTGGTGCTCATAAGCTGAATAATCAATAATTGAGTATATCAATGTATGAAATTTGCTTCATGATTATTGATATGTGAAATAATTGAAGCAACCAAAGAGTAATTGATTTGTTACAGTGCTGAATTTGGCAATTTGCTCCCTATACTAATGGATGAATATCAGATTACAACTTGGTTCCAAAATGTATTCCATGGCTTGAATCTTGTGTTCTAGTGGTTGCTTGAAATTTGATCAAAAGTTAAGGGTTTTAGGGTTTCAGGTTTTGGGTTTTCTAATGCTTTGTGCCATATTCCCATGATGCAGATACTGAAGAATGTGGAATGGCCAGAGCAGTTCCCTTTCAAGGACGAAGATTTCCAGCGCTTTGATGAGTAAATTTCATCACTGATTTTCATTTTGCTCTGTGCCCTCCATTTTTTTATGTATAGATTAAGGATCTTGAGTTCATTGAACAACTTTAGAAATTCTGTATCATCCGAATGTGACTCTATCTTGGTCTTGACAGAATTTCTTGCACCTTATGGATTATCTAGCCTTAGCAAGTAATAATCATGGATTATATTATATTATACAAATCTTATTTAGTGCTTGTATATAATACCAGAAAATTTTCTGTTTAGGTCTTCAGATGCATTGTTCTATGATGCGCCTCGATTCGTGACACACATCGATGACCCTGCAATTGCTGCCCTGACTAAGTATTACTCCGTGGTTTTCCCACCTAGCAACACTCCTGGAGTTAGTATCTTGGATATGTGTAGTAGTTGGGTAAGAGTTCTAGTACTATAACCTCGGTTTATCTTATGTTGCATTGCATGTTACATATTGTCATCAATTTTCGCTTTGCATTAGGTCAGCCATTTTCCACCAGGCTACAAGCAAGAACGAGTGGTCGGATTAGGCATGAATGAAGAAGAGCTTAAGAGGAACCCAGTAAGAAAACGCTCTTGGAATTTCTGTTCTTACACAGAAATGTTTTTATGTATGTAAATCTACTAACAGGAAGCTGTTGATACTGTAGGTTCTCACAGAGTATGTTGTGCAAGACTTAAATGTGAACCCCAAACTTCCGTTTGAGGATAGCTCTTTTGACGTAATCACTAATGTGGTACAAAAACATTTCCTTATATCTTAATTTGTTGGTTGAATCTTGAAATCGTTTCAAGTTTTGCAACTTGCTTGCCATTGTGTCATATATGTAAGATGTATATTTCTTCTGCATTTTGTGTTGGTTTTGGACCGTTTTGGCAAAAAATTGTGTCCAAGTTCTTGCTTGGTATATATGCCAGCCATTTAAAGACTTCAAAATCTTGACATAACAGAAGCTTAAAGAGTTGAAAAATGGCTTGCAGGTTAGTGTTGATTACCTGACAAAGCCTCTTGATGTGTTCAAGGAGATGCGCAGAATACTTAAGCCAGGTGGACTTGCAATAATGAGGTGATAATCTTTTCAACCGAGTTATTTTCGATTTTAAGTCTTGATGCCTATTTTATACAAACTGATATAGCTACATCAGTGGCTGATTTCATGGCTTAAACCTGTGACCTTGAAGTCACACGGAGACAACTCAATCGTTGCTCCAAGGCTCCCATTCCACTATCAAGTGTCAATGCATAGAAATTATTTTCCACCTAGTATTCAGGATTGATATTCTAGCTTAAGAACTCAGGTTTAGAAAAATGCTAACGTGCTGCTATAATGGTCATGTTTCAATGGTATACAAGCCATGTTACCCTTCAGCTGCGAAGTTTCATTTCAACATCTATCATAGCATGGAACATATCTTTCTTTTCTTCCTATAGCATAGAGTCAAATTAGTCATCTTTTCTGAAATATCACTTCTATGTTTAATGATTTGTTTACTTATCTTTTCTTGGTCATGGATCTCTTATGTCCGATTAGCTTTTCGAACCGATGCTTCTGGACAAAGGCCATTTCAATATGGACATCAACTGGGGATGCTGATCATGTTATGATTGTTGGGGCATACTTCCATTATGCTGGAGGCTTTGAACCTCCTCAGGTAATTCAGTCATTGATATTAATATTCTATCTACGTGGTTTGGTTACAACTTTCTCATTAAGTTGACACATTTTGGCTGCAATGTTTTTATATCTTAGGCTGTGGATATATCTCCAAATCCAGGACGCTCTGATCCTATGTACATTGTGTACTCGAGGAAGCTCCCTACAGCTTGAGATTCGAGAGTGACATAAGTTGCGAATTCACGACGTTGTATCTACTTAACAGCATTGAATCTGATGGGAGAATCTGTACCTAGTGCATGTTTTTTCTATGGCAATGTTCTTGCTATTTTTACATAGCAATGCTTCTTGTGCACTAGGATCTTCATGGTAATGTTACTCAAAATCTGCAGAATAAAATATAACTATTATTTTTTCCTCCTCTGGTGTGGTGGGATCTCAGTAAATGCATACTTTACAATCTCAACTCTCAAAATGCGCAATTCGATATGTTTGAAGTTGTCAAAGGATGAAACATAAATTCAGCAAAAGAATTCTTTTGCATCATTTGACAACTTCCGGATGTCGAATTACACTTTGAAAAAATGGTTAATTGCATTTTTCTTGTAAAAAAAAAAAAAGAGTAATGTATTGAAGTTTATGCAGCATAGATTTTGAAGCTGTTTAGTGCTTATTGCCCCCAGCATTGGACACAAGCTTGAACTCTAAGCTCCTTATTTCTTGTACTCTACACTAATGCATAAAAAATATTGCTAGTTGTGTTAATATCTTTCTTTTATTTCAACATGGTAGATCTTGAAAATTCAAAATCAAAAGGTAATTTGTTTCTTCACAAGTCAGTAGTGTCGGTTTTCTTTTTATTGTTTTTTGCCTGGCCATGCATTAAAAGTTAAATACACCTAAAGTGGGTTCCCTCACTTCCCCACACGGATGCACGTTAGCATTGATTCCAGCATCAAAGTGTCTAATTTTCAAAAGTTTATCCAAGAAACCATTCATATTTCGAGAATTATATACGCTTAAATCCTAAATTCTCCAAAAATAAAAATTCTTCAATTAAAAAAGAAAAAATGACTAATTAAAAATTAATATTCTTTTATTATCATTTTCTATCCAGTTGTTTCAATACATGTGATCAAAACTTTGGAAGACATCACAAAAGTTTAGTTACTGGTTAGAGAGTTCAAAGTCTTATAAAACCTTCCATCAGAATCAATTTGATTAGCGACCACTTCGTACAATCATTGTAACTGTCCACAATGAATAACAAACAATTTTGAACTCATACATATAGTTGATAACTATAGTGTAGAAAAGTCAGTAACTTCTACAAAAAAAATTATAATTCCAAATAGCAAAGTCAAAACCAAAATTCCAAAAGAATATACACACTAATGATAAGTGTTCTTACAAGAACAAAAAACTAGGTTGATTTGATCATCACTCGATAAAAGAAGAAAAAAAAGAAACTTGGGTTGGTCGAGCGGTCAGCTCACTCGTCCGCTTAAATAAGTGTGGAGGTCGAATCTCATCTTGGGCATGCAACAACCCATTAACCATCGACAGATCTTTAAATAGAGTTCAGATCAGCTATGAATTAGTTCTTGACCTAAAAAAACGATAAAAGAAAAAAAAATTAAGATTTATTAAACCCAACCCCTTTTGTAACATTGGAAAAGGTGTTGTGTTTGAGCATTGTTGAAGGCAGTGCATGCAATGAGATAGACGAAAATGAGAAGAAGCAGAGCAAGAATGAGAATGAAGTTGGCTCTTCTCCACTCTCTTCTGAGGTTTCCTAATAAGCCAGCCTTGCATGCATTGCAATTGTAGCAGAGTTGACTCTGGTCATTGCTCCACATGTTGCAATCTGTGTCTGCCATTGGATTTGCATTGTTTACCCACAATGTTGGGTTCACGTAGTTGTAGCCACATGAACTTGGAGGTTTGCAACACCCTGACTGCAATTCATTAAACAAGATTGTAACAAATAACATAAAAAATAATTAGGTTCTGTTTAGTAAGTCTTTTAGGATATAAACATAGAAATATCAAAACAGAGCTATGATAAAATAATAATAATAATAATAATAATAATAATAATAATAATAATAATGTATCTATATATCCATTATACTGTTTTATTTTTAAATATTTTTTCTTTATTCATCTTTTCTTTTACTAATATTTGTTAAGATCTGACTTCAATTTTAAACACACATTATCTATTTCTATTATGGATTTTAACAAAATCATTATTGATTTGGATATTCTATTAATTTTTGGATTTTTTATTGAGGTTTTAGATGATTTTCTTATGTATAAATTTAGATATTCATTTGCATGTTAATTAATGTGAGTAAAAAATAAAAAGAGTATATATTAAAATATGTCTCTAAAAAATTTTACGTCACACATTTTTGTCTTTAATTTTTTTTTATTATGTTGAGGCACCTGAATTTTGTAAAATTAAGATATATAGGTCATCTTGTTATATTTTTGAAGACTTATTTGTCTAAATAAAGAATCTAACTAAAATAAAAACTTTTATATCATATTTTTATAAAATTCAAAGACTTGTATATAATAATTTTTTTTTAAATGAAAATGTCCAATACAAAAATTTTAAAGATCTATTTGTTTATATACTCAAAATAAAATTTTAAAAGATATTAATGATATTGACCGATAAATAATTAATTTTTAAATTTAAAAAAATTAATTTCTCAACAAAAGACAGGAGCATGGCAAACATATGAAACATGAGATTGAGAGGAAAATGAACCCCACAAAACAATGTTACTACAGTCTACATATTATAGTTATTAAAATCAGATTAGATTGGTCTGTTCGATTAAAAAACCAATAAATTAAATTTTAAATTGGTCCAATTTAACATTCTCACTATTTAAAGAAAGAAAATCAGTCAGAATTGATGCGAATTGGCCCAAATCAGTTAAAACCAATGCAAACTAGTCAAAACCACAAATCAACAATTAACCAAAAATGACTCGCTCATTAAAATCGTAAATCAATAACTGACCGATTCGATCACTAGTCGGTCTAAATACTATGCTATAGAGGCCACAAACCGGCAACTATGACAAAGACTTTTAGCATCACGTGAAGCAAAGACAAATAATACTATCACACTAACTATATATTCAATTCTTAGCTGAATAATTAATTAATAATGCTGGTCTAAATTTTCATGATTTCCTCACTATGGTGACTCAGTTAGCAGCATTTTTCAGCTGGCATAGACCTTTATAGGGACACAATACAATCATATTTCTAGTACTATATTTTGGAGATGTCCCACTCAGCACTAGGATATAGCTGATGTCAATGAAGGATCTATAGTACTACTCCTCCATTAATGATGCATTTTAAAGTCATTCTTTTTTCCAAATAAAATGCAGGTGCAAGTGGTTCGCTCCCAGGTGTGTATAAGATTGGGTTTTTATTATTAACCCCAAATTTAACCTAATATATATCTTTTCTTTTTTTTAGTCATAGGCAAAGTCTTACAGCATCAAATTAAACCTTAAACAACGTATTAAACGCATGTCATATATGGTGGATCAGGTTAATTAAGGATATCCTGTTTCAGTGTCAGTGCAAATCTGACTGAGAAATCTTGTTCTTATTATATTCATATATGAAAGTCTGTGTTTTACTGTTTAATAGTTCTGAATATCAGATCAGAACGTAGAAGAACATGTAAATGGTGACATGTCACATGTAAGTCTAAGAATATTGTCTAAAGTCAATGTAATATTTTTATGACAATAATGGATCTACATAGTTTGGTTAGAAGGAAGTAAAAGGAATCCATAGACGGAAGAAATTTGGAGTGCAAGTACAACAGAATAATGCATGATTTAGTTTACTTTAGTAAAATAAAAGTAGAAAAACCATTAAAGTAACGAAGCCACCAACAGATTTAATACGGTTACAGACTTACAGTGGTTGATATTCAGTAGACATAAACCCTGAGAATAACAATGGTACTCTAGGTTGCCAAAAAAATGATTGAAAATGATACAAAATGTATTGATAAAACTATGTTTAAGGAAGTGTTTTAACATGAAAATACAGAAATACAAATAATAATAGAATTTAATTTTGATGTATTAAATAGTATAAAGAATTTTATATGTATATCTAAGTATGTATTAGTATATAAGTAAAATTAGTTATTTTTTATCATCAATGCGTAAATGATCGTTTAAAAAAATGGTAATAGAAGGATGGTGTAAAATAATTTACATCATTAGTATAATAAAATTAAACTTACAATAATAAAAACAGATAAACTTTTTAGGATAAAATATGTTTTTTGTCCTTAACATTTTCAAAATATTTTAAAATTATTCCTATTATTTAATTTGATCCCTCTTGTTAATTTTTTAAACCATCAATAATTAGTCAATTATTTTTTTTCAATTTTACTCTTAACTAAAATCCTAATTTTAACCCCAATTTACTTGTAAATTCTAATTTAACCCCAAACTTTCAATTTCACCCTCCATCATCTCATCCTTCTCTCACCATCTAATTTTTCCCCTTTTTTTTATCTCTACTTGTCACTAAATTTTGAATAAACATTGAATTGAGCGAATTTTATCACAACACTATACATTGCATTCAATTACATCTGATTGTTTTAGAAAATCATTCAGATAATTAATAAAAAAAGTAGTTATTTTTGTTTAAATAATGTTACATAATTGAATATACGTATAAAACTATTTTACACTGATAGTGTAACTAGATCCAAATAAATTTGTGTGTTGGAAAAAAAATTACCAAAATGAGGAGATGATATAGGGTAGCAAAGAAGGACTAACTTGTAAAGGAGAGATATGAGATTTGAAAAACTGGTCAGCAGTGATGAAATCCTGTGTGAGCTTAATGCATACATCAGAACCAGCCAAACAAGCCCTTATCTTCTCCCAACTTCCATAGACAGTGACATGGTTCCTTAGCCAAGAAGAAAACCCATCAATCCTTGACTCCTTGTAGCCTCTTCCAGGAACAACATAACTTCCATCAGGCCTAGTAACAACAAATGCAAACACAAGTACGAACAGCAGAATTCCTATGAGAATTGCCATGCAACAAAGGTAAAATCCCAAAATCCCTTGTTTGTTCCAATAAGCACCAACAAAGCCAACTAGAGAAACAAGGAGGATGAGGATTCCGAGGACGGAAACCGGCCACCGGAAACTGTGGATGCACTCATTGTCTGTCTTGGATGCTAGCCATATCCCTGATGCTATGATGGGAATTGAGGCCAAGAGGGCTATGAAGTTTAGCACTGAAGTGATGTTGTTGCTTACTCCCATGTTTTAATTTTTCTCTTGTGCTTTTTTGGCTTTCACTTTTTCCTATGTTTTTCCAAAACAAAGGTTGTTATAAATAATGTCGTTTTTGGAACAATGGAACTACTTACCTGTAACAGCTTTCTAGCAACAACTATGGTGTTGCAAGTTGCAACCCTCTTTATGGTTTTGTGTTAAAGTTGGAATATTCAGTATACAATACTTTAACTTGACAGGGTTATATATTTGTGAAAAAAAATATTATGTGTATATTAAAATTAATTATTAAAATTAATTATTAAAATTGTTATTATATATTTATGTATAAATATATATTTAATTTAATTTTTTTTAATGTGTATTTTATATTTTAATATACATTGTTAAGGAAAAAGTTCTTACGGGTTCATGAATATATCAATGAAAATATTGTGGAAAGGACGAGTTTCTTGGGATAGTTCTTCTTTATATATTAGGCTGAAAAAAAAAAGATATAACGAAATGTATCTAAGGAAAAAATAAAGAAAAAAAGGTAGATAAAAAAGTGATGTTAAAACGGAATTGGAGAAAGATGCAAAAGATGTATGTTTTTTTGTTTCTATTTTATTTGGATGATTAAGATTATAGTTTTTAAAATTTATGATACACACTATTATTTTTTTTTCCAGTGCATCTAAGATTTTAATAAACTATTTCCTTCCTATTATGCTACCAGTACTGTTTTTTTATTTTTATTTTTATTTTACATGCTGCCCAGTGTTCAGTACTATCATATTAACATAATATTGAAAGATTACATTTTTAGTCATGTTACACGAATGACAATTTAGAATAATATTTTTGTAATCAGGTCTTACTGAAGCTTTTAAAAGGTTATTGACTTATTGGTTTTTTTAACAAAATGAACACATAAATTTTATAAATATAGAAATCTTTTATAATAAATATAAAAATCTTTAGAAAAAAAAAAACCATAAATTCCGTATAAATAATAGAACACTTAAATGTGTAACAAGATTAAAAAAAAAAAATAACAATCCACTTCTAAAAGTTCATTTTATTGGAATGTAATTTTTTGTGCAAAGACTAAACCGAACATACACATACACGATATATACAACTATACAAGTATTTGTACATGTATAATTTTATATACTTTTACTATAGAAAAAGTGTGAGGAGTCAATACTTTTATTGTACAATACATATAATGGGGTTTATTTAAAATTAAAATTAAATTATGAGTAATTAATTAATTTTGATTTTTTTTAATTTGAAATTTAAAACAAATTAGGATTACCGTCAGTTATAGAATCAAAACAACCACCTCCCTCTCTCAAGACGGCAATACCTCCATGCTCTCGATTTCTCCGAGAATCTCGCCACTTCAGCCCCGCCACGATCACCGACTGTCGTTTGCATCTATTTCCACCGCCCTCTTGTCCGCACAGTCTACCGCGCAGCACTGCGTTCCGTTCGTTTGCAGGATATTTGCGCCGACGCAGCAACCTGCACCTCCAATAAGGACAGTGCGCAGCCGATGTGCCTTCTTCCTGATGTCGACGTCGCAAGACGAACGTGTTTCATCGAGCCGAAGTTCTTTAATCGAGTGCGATATGGTTGAACTGCTTAGTTGTGTTCCATCTGTCGTTGTAGAGAATTTATCAAATCAACATGAAAACGTATCCGGCGATGTCGTCGTCGACGGTGAGAAGTTGAACAAGGTGATCAACTTACGATCAAAAACATTGATAATGGATGGTTATTTTTGAAATAATTTAGATTTTAAATTGCAATGTAAATGGGGTGTTTATTTTTATGATTAATGCAGTATCCAGATGTGATCGATGAATTGTGATTCAATTAAATTTGTGGTTGTTTTATATTTAATGGTATGATTATATGTATGGAGAATTTGCATAAATTAATTAATCATTTCATGTTTGTAGGACTGTTTTTAAATGGTGTGGTATCTTTATATGCAGGAAGCATATTTTATGCTTATATGTGTATATAATTCTATGCTTCCTGCATATTATATGGCATGCTTATATGCTAACCATCCTATTATATTCTTATTTGTCATGGAGATAGGCTTATATGCTCATATATATGAATGATGAAATTGCATAAATTAATTAGTTAGTATACTTATATGAATGCATTATAATGTATGGTATGCGTATATTCTTTCTACATGATGGTCATTGAATGAATTAAAAAAGTAACTATAAGGTAATACAGTCACTGAAATCAAGGTCTGAATTAATGTGTATAGTAATTATATTTACTACATGCTAATCATGGAATGCTTATATGAGTATTTTATAATGGCATAGTATCCTTATATGCTTCCTGCATATTTTGTATTTATATGCTCATATGCTTTCTGCATATTATGTGGTATGCCTACATGCTTTCTGCATATGATTTTCTTATTTTTCATGTTGACGGGTTTATATGCTTATGTGTGTTGAATTTGCATAAATTCCTAATGATATGCTTATATGAGTGGTTTATAATGAATGGTGTGCTTATGTTCTTTCTGCATGTGTAGATAAGAATTTATGTATATAATTATACATGATGGTCATTGAATGAAAAAAGAAACAACTAAAGGGTGTTGCAGGCGCTTAAATAATAGCTAAAATGGAATAAATGATTCTATTACCCATCATTGTCATTTCCATGCAGTTGTTAAGCTAAAATGGGTAGGATGATTAACATGATTTCTAGCTGTTGTTGCGTTTTTGGTGCTTGTTTTAGAGGTTTTATTTAGATGATATTTAATAAGGATTTTTTTCTTTCGGTTACTGTGTTTCTTTCGGAATTGTAGGCCATGCAACTGTCGGATGTTACTGAGGTTGGAAGTGAAGAGATGGAGCTTGGTGACGAGGTTTCGTGTAGTCATAATTCGCATATTTGATTTGATCATTAATGATAATTATTTTTTTGTAATTAATCTAAAATGTAGTTACCGGATCATGGTTATCTTCAAGAAGACGAGATACCAAGAGTTGGAATGCGCTTTGCGCAGTTACAAATGGCTCATGACTTTTATGTTACCTACGCAAAGAAAGTAGGATTTGCAACTAAGATAAGGACGACAATATATGACAACATCACAAAGATACCCGTTAACCAAGCTATCCACTATAATCGCGACGGGTTCCGTGAGTCTCGTGTCAAAGCACCAACGCGAAAGAACACGATTTCAACTGCTGGGTGCAAGGCAAGGATATATGTGAAGTTTGATAAGGACATGCAAGAGTGGATTTTGTTCAAGGTTAAGTTGAGGCACTCGCACCCATGTTCAGCGAGAAAGGCAACTTCTTTTACGCGGTAAAATTGGATGAGGAGTGTAAATTTAGGAGTGCAGTATGGGTGGATGCAAGGTGTAGGGCGTTGTATGAATACTATGGAGACGTCGTGTCAGTTGATAGAACCTATAGTACAAACAGGTATGAAGTAGTTAAGTTGGTGTTTTGTCCTTTATTTTTTTTAAGCCTATTCGATTTTGATTGGGATTTCTTATGTCTGGTTGTTTTTTCTGGTAAGCATGGATTACCACTTCTAGATTGGCTTCTGCGGATAGGCAACTTTCTCCTCGTACCAGGCCTGCATTCCTCTGGTGAATATTCATAGATATCGTCATTTGCATGATAAATACTCAATCTAGTTGTCATAGATATCGTCATTTGCATGATAAAATTAACATCCATGATAATAACACAAGTAATTTTAATTAACCGAGTTCACCTTCTGTATATCGATATCTATGCTGAGATTTGGCCCTGCTCCTGGTAGATGGCGCCTGTTCAGAGTCCTTGCGCGGCTGTTTTCTTCCACCGTCGACCTTGCCACACTGCTGGAATTACTTAAGAATTTACAATTACATGCACATCACAGCACGTTGCACACCAAACAAGGTGGAATGTACCAACATAACAAGAACCAGTCACGCACATACTAAGAGGATGCATCAAAATACTAACACAATTAAATAATAAATTAGCTATACAGTTTAGATCATAACCCGATTTGAGCATCTTAAATGCATTTGTTTACTTAACAAACACAAACCAAATAAAAACTGAAAGAGAAATAAAACACATGAAATGTATTTAAAGAAGTCTTCAACATAATAACTCTAACCTAGCATTCACGGTCATTGAAATCAATTCCTCCAATTTTCCTGTTTAAACATCATCTATCAAAACCAACTATCCGATTACATATTGAAGTAACCATCCAATTAAATAAGCCCAAGATCTATGATAAAGACCAACCATCCAATCACAAACTGAAGTAACGATCTAATTAAATAAGCGCACGATCTATCATAAAGACTAACCATCCAATACCATACTAAAGCGACCATCCAAATGGCTTACGAAAATTTTTAATGTACTAAGGGGAGCAGCACAGCCGTCAATTACAACCACACCAATCATCAATGTAAACTATTTTCACAAAATGCATCAACTTGGCAGGCCCAGAAAGCAATTTTTTCATCCAAAAAAAGCCATCCGAATAAATAAACCATAAATTAGTTATCTAGTTCAGATCATAACCCGATTTGAGCATCTTAAATGCATTTGTTTACTTAACAAACACAAACCAAATAAAAACTGAAAGAAAAATAAAACACATCAAATGTATTCAAAGAAGCCTTCAACAGAATAACATGAACCTAGCATTCACAGTCATTGAAATCAATTCTCCTAATTTTTCTGTATAAACATCATCTATCAAAACCAACCATCCGATTACATACTGAAGTAACCATCCAATTAAATAAGCGCAAGATCTATGATAAGGACCAACCATCCAATCACATAAGTAACGATCTAATTAAATAAGCACATGATCTATCATAATGAAAGCAAATCACCTTATCCGCATCCTTATATCTTTGCTGAGATGTAATCTTGCCCTGGGTAGATGGTACTTTGTCAGAGTCCTTGCGGGGCCTTTTACACCTTGCTTTTTCGTTTACTGCTTTACCACTAGATACTTTCTTCTGTTTTTTTCCCTTCCTTGCATTGTCGATGATACAACACTATATGTTCTATATAGGGCAACAAACTTAGCAAAAAATCAACGTGAACCTCCGATGGCATTTGTATTCAGTTTGATTATAAAAATGAAATTATTAGAGATTGGACCTGTGAGATAACATGCTCGAACTTCTTATCAAGTTCATTAGTGGTCCATTCATCAATCCAAGACTCGGGAGCATTGACATGCATGTAACTGACCATGCTTTAAGCTCTGAAAGTACAGAACCTATACACAAGTGTTTTAAATATTAGGATTTACACCTTAAGACGTACATGTTTTTGAAAATTAGGAAATTTATTTGCGATACCAGCAACACGAACATGCACCCGTCGCATGTTTCCCGGTTCTCGTCTTGGAATTTTCTTATTGCATCTCGCAACCACTTTAATATTTGATACGACCAGTGGAATCTTCTTGGGTTCGAGACATCCAAAATCGAAGGGAGGTGCCACGGAAAAATAGTCTGCTGGCTTGTGGGGGTAAGAAACGTTTTCAAAATCACCAGGATAGAGTATTGTCTAAAGGTCATCCTCTGTTGCTCGATCTCCATTGGATAGGCAAAGACAAAGTCCCGCAGTTGTGTTGTAGTTCTCTTCTGGAACTCTCTCTTAATTGCCAAATGCGATGCTTTTTTTTCTACAGTTCCGGGATTGGGTCCCCTACGTTAACGAAACATTGTACAACAATCAGTCAGTGTCAACAAAGAAAAAACAAAAACCACGCACATGAATGATTACATCTTACATAACTTCGACTAACATCGAGAAGGTATGCCGAATACACTGTCGATCAGTTCGGCGGTAATGCGAATGTCCCCTGCGTCGACCCTGAGAATGTTTGAGTCCACGCCCTAGCTAGTTGGAGCATGATGCTCTACTTCACATGCCATAGTGGTACCCACCGCAGAAAATCAAATCAAATGGCCTCAATCTCAGCCAACTTAGCGTGCTCATTATGCAGTTCTGTTGAGTTAAGAAATTAACTAACATATATGATGATGACAAACATTAGATTATTGGGCTAATTACCCAATTAGTTTTAATTGCTTTTTGTAAAGTGTTGCAGGCCAAAAATCCATATTGCAACAGCCCAGAAAAATAGACAAAGAAATTCAAAAATTGCGTTGAAAGGTAAATGAATTCAATCCAAGCCCAAGTCATCCCTCACAAGATGAATTCTCCAATGAGTAAAGCAAAAAAAGATTTAGACGGGCCAAGCAAATCAAACCCGATCCAAGCCCGTATCCATCACTCCAAGCTTATCCATCTCATTTGCTTTTACCAAAAGCAACGTTCACTTTTCCTGTTTTGGTCAGAACTAAAAGAAAGTGAGAGAAAGATTCCTCCATAAGCTGTTCACAGAAGAAGAAAGAAAGAGAAGGTGAGACAAGAAAGGTTGAGGTCAAATCAGTATAATCAAACCAAATCAAGCTTAGGCAAAGGTTAAAGATAACCCATTTCCTATTGCATGTATATTGCTTTCTTTTCTTCTTCACAAATCTCTGCCTGTCCAAAAATGGGATACAAGGAAAAGTTGATTTCTACTCTAATCTGCTGTGTATCTACGATCACAAGTGAGTCTTAGGGACCAAGTAACTTCTCAATCGCCAAGATTTGGGTTTACTATTAAGGAAATTTGTTTTCTGCTTTCCTATGGTTTCGGTCAACTAGAGAAGGTTAGAACCAAAGTTTCTATTCTGACGATAAATGAAAAAAAGTGAGTTGGTGGGTTGGTGAAGCACACTGCTCAAGGATTGACCTAGGGAGAGCAACACAGCAACATGCAAGAAGATAAAAGAAGTTTTGGTGTTCATTCAGAAGCCAAGGAGAGATAACCCAGTGTATTAGGGTTATGTTCTGTGAAGAAGTTCTCTGAAGAAGTTCTTCTACTTGGACAGTGCTCTCTTTCAAAGAAGCGTTCCGCCAAAATGAAGAACTGAATAAGAGATATGCAAATCTGGTTTATCACATAGCAAAAAGGTTGTTGAAGAGTCAATCTCCTTCATGTTTTTACAGATTGTATTTTACTTTTCAATGTTTATCTTTCTGTAATTTCTTGAGTGAAAAGGCATATTGAGAGAGCTCAAGTAAAAGCCAATGAGTGAAAAGAAGCTGAGTGATACACTTGAGAAAAAAGTCTAGAGTTATTTTAGATTTCTTTAGGTAAGTTTGCGTCTTGTATCTTGTACCTGTGAGGTACCCCTTTCTTAGTTGGGTTAGCACTAAGAGGAAGAGTTAGGTATTAGCATAGCCAATGTCAAGTTAGGTTAGAACTTGAATGTGAGAGGATTGTGTTTATCTTGTGAAATTGGTGTATGTAATACTTTAACTATAGTGAAAATTTCACCACAACACGTAGGTTGCAGAGCACAAGGCAACTGAACCAGGATACATGATGGTGTTAGCTTTCCTCTTCTCTGTTCTGTTCTATTTTCTGATATTCATGAGACAAAAATAAATTGTCTCATAAATTTTCACTGCTGAGTTCAAACAGAATCAGAATTGAAAGTTAGCTTCAAAGGGTTAAGTTTAGTAACTTAAAAGATAGGCATAGATTCAACCCCCTTTCTCTAAGCCTATTACAACCTTCAAGTTCTAAGTGGGTAAACAAGTTGTTAATGTAGCAAGGTGAGCATCGCGTCTCAAATAATTTTGTTGAGCAAAAATTAGGATAAGAATGACGTCACAAAATATAACCAAGCATGTTCTTTTAAGGGGTAAGTATTGTTTTGGTCCCTAACGTTGAGGGTCAGAATCGAAACTGTCCCCGACGTAATTTTTTATTTAGAATCATCGTTAACATTTTTTTCATATTAAAATCGTCCTTTCAAATTTTTCTGGACAAAAATACCCTTCATCACTACTGGCACCTTTACCTCCACCATCGGCACTGGCGCCGGCACCGGCACCAACACCAACACTAACACCAGCACTAACACCGGCACCAACACCTCCACCTCCACCTCCAAGAATAACAGCATCAACAAAGAAGCAGAAAATCAACAAATCAACACAAATTTAACACAAGCAGAAATAGAAAGTAACAAATCAACAAATCAACACAAATTCAACAAATCCAATAACTAAATCAACACAAGAAGAAGCACAAATTCAACAATGGAGAAGTAGAAGCAAAAACTCAAGCACAAAGAAAAAAATTCAACAAGAAAGAGAAACAGAAGTAGAAAATTCAAGCACAAAGCCAAATCAACAGAGAAGCACAAAGCCAAATCAGAAATTCAAAGCACAAAGAAGCAGATGCAGAAGGCGAAGTAGGACCATCGGCAGCTTGTGGGCGACGGAGCGATGGCGGCTGGGTAGATCGGCGGTGGCAGGAGCATGCATGACCGGCGGTGACACACTCCACGGTTGGGTAGATCGGCAGCTCGGACTCCCCTTCCCGATGACGCACTCCACGGTGGCGGCAGAAGCATGCATGAAGAGAAGGCAGAGACGTCTTCCTCAGGTCGTGGTTCTGGCAGTGGCTTATGGGCGGACCGGCGACGATGAAGGTGTCGGATGGTGGCGGCGGCTATGGCGATGGACTCCTCCCCTCCCTCCTGCGTTTCCTAAAAGGATATTTTAATACAAAAAAAACATTAAGGATGATTCTAAATCAAAAATTATGTCGGGGACGGTTTCGATTCTGGCCCTCAACGTTAGGGACCAAAACAATACTTATCCCTTCTTTTAATCATGTAAACAATGGGATACCTTTTTATCCATCTGATTTTGTGTTCGGCCGGTGTGAAAATGGGTTGTTGGAGCACCATGAAAATTTACTCACGCAGTAACCCCCTGAAATCTAAGTTTCTAACTCTAACAAAAGAAGCAGACAACCTGCAGCCAAATAATATCATTAATAGCATAAACTTACCTTTCAATCGATGTAACTTTAATTATTGGAGCTAGATGGCCTCAGAAGATAATACTGATGTATCGAAGCCGAAAAGAAATTATTCGCATTGAAGATTTTAGCTTATTTCTAATATCTGATATGCTTCGGAAGATTTATTGAAATCAATCCTCCAAATGTCCCTATAGTAACCATCTTTATTTAAGATAAAAAACTTATTCATACAAACATAGCATCAACTATGAAGATCAACTCTCCAACCACATACTGAAGTAACAATCCAAATAAATAAGCGCAAGATCTATCAGAAAGACCAACCATCCAATACCCTACTAAAGCGGCCATCCAAATGGCTTACGAAAATTATTAATAAACCAAGAGGAGTAGCACAGCTGTCAATTACAACCACACCAATCATCAATGAAAACTATTTTCACACAATACATCAACTTGGCAGACCAAGAAAGCAATTTTTTTATCCAGAAAAAGCCATGCGAAAAAATGAATCATAAATTAACTATCCAGTTCAGATATAATCCGGTTTGAGCATTTTGAATGAAAATGTTTACTTAACAAACACAAACCAAATAAAAACTGAAAAAAAAATAAAACACATCAAATGTATTCAAAGAAGCCTTCAACATAATAACATCAAAATAGCATTCACGGTCATTGAAATCAATTCTCCCGATTTTTCTGTATTAACATCATCTATCAAAAACAACCATCCGATTACATACTAAAGTAACCATCCAATTAAATAAGTCCAAGATCTATGATAAAGACCAACCATCAAATCACATAATAAAGTAGAATGTTTAGAAAGGATAAAATGCAAAAAAGACACAATTAAGGTTACGTTTCTCTTCTAAGCACGAGATTCATTGATGGCCCTAAGATGTTTTCTAATAGCCTGGAAAAAAAATGAAAGATACAAGAGTTAACTTGAATCTAAAAAGGCTTCAAATGAAAGAATGAATACAAAAAATAGAAAGTAGACATTGTGCTGTAAATTTAGAGAAACCAAAATAAACAGAGTGAAAATGAATACATAATGAACACTAGAGAAAAGGGATTCACCTCCTTGCAATTAAGGACAACTGTTTAAAAGTTTGAATTTGGGATAGTGAGATTTCTCTAGCTTCCTAAGGCACACACAAAAAATAGTGAACATTGTATACTTATCCTACTCCTGTAGTTGGGACCATGAGTGAAAAATAATAAATGAAAACATAATCAAATTTGGTATGAACAAAATAGTAGAACATAATTTTGCACCTGAACTCCCTCAACCGTTTCTTTATATCCAGATAGCAGATATTCCCTTAGTGAAAATCTGGTGGTCCAAGCCTGAGAAAAAAGTTATTTAATTTTAATTACACAACAATAATAAAAGCTTTCAGGTAATGCTTTGGGTAAATAAACAAAAGCAATATAGAAAGAATTTGAAAATGTTGTACATGCAAAATTGAAACTAAGAAAAACTTGCAAGACTAACCATCCAATATCCTGCTAAAGCGACCATCCAAATGGCTTACAAAAGTTATCAATGTACTAAGTGGAGCAGCACAGCCGTCAATTACAACCACACCAATCATTAATGTAAACTATTTTCACACAATGCATCAACTTGGCAGTCCCAGAAAGTAATTTTTTCATCTAGAAAAAGCCAGGCGAATAAATAAATCATAAATTAGCTATCCAATTCAGATCATAATCCGATTTGAGCATCTTGAATGAATTTGTTTACTTAACAAACACAAACCAAATAAAAAATGAAAGAAAAATAAAACACATCAAATATATTCAAAGAAGAATTCAACATAATAACATCAAACTAGCATTCACGATCATTAAAATCAATTCTCTAAATTTTCCTGTATTGACATCATCTATCAAAACCAACCATCCGACTACATACTGAAGTAACTATCCAAGTAAATAAGCTCAAAATATTGATAAATAACAACCATCCAACACCCTACTAAAGTAACTATCCAATAAGTATCAACCAAATATCAACAATGGTAAGCTAGTTTACGTCACATTGCATGCAAAGGTCCGCACACGGGGGGTGGGGGGAATTTAAAATTGTTATGCTATATAAACAAGATTACCAAACTTTTTTAACTATTCTCACGCTAAAGTTAAATCAATTGCAACAATCTCAACCAACATCATATTCCACATGCTCTAGGATACTAAAATTGCACTTAATACTTTCTCACCATGTAGAATCAATCGTATCAGCAGCAAAACCTGGCCTGTCTATAGTACAACATGCAACAGCGATGACAAGTCGTGAAATGAACAACTCAACCCACTTACCGTGGATGGTTAGCATAGTTCTAGTTATGATGTTTGTGGTGGCCCCGGTGAATGGTTCACGATTAGGCGGCAAAATTTCCAGGCTCACGACGGGGATGCTAGAGACCACGGCGTCCGAGCGAGGATAATTGGCGCTGCTGCTCGATTCGGCGGTGACAGCTCACTGGGCTGCAGTTCGGGTCGGAGGCGTTGCGCGCGGAGGATGGGCTGCAGTGACGGTGGAATGTGCAATGGCAATAGGACGAAGGATTTGAGGCCAGCGAGGAAGGATGCTCACGAAGAAAGGTTGCCGTCCGGGGTTGCAAGTTTCGGCGCATACGGCTGGACAGCGTCCGGGGTCTGTGAAGCGAATGGGAGGGGTTTTGGGCCGGGAGGGGGGAGGCTAACCGTAAGAGACAAAAGGGTTTGGGTTAATAGGAAAAAATTGAAAATAGGGATAAATTAGTGGTAGGATAAATTAAAACTGAACAGTAGGCCATTAGAAATTAGGATAAATCAGGATTAATTTATTCTTTTAATTTAAATTAGACCAAATAAACACTTCATTGTAATCATTATATACATCATTATCTCTCTAACGAGACTCTTTAATATATATTATAAATTTTAATTTTGATACACTAAAAATATAAAATATTTTACACTTTTGTTCTTAGTGTTTATATATCAAAATTAAATTCTATTTTGAATAGTTGATTTGATATCAAATTTAATAACTAAACTAATTGCAACGTGAAAGACACTACACTAGTCTTCACTGCAACTGACGATCAACAGGGGTGGAGTTCCACCTCCATGCACGGCGGTCGGCCTTGGGAGACTTCATGATCTCTCTTATCCCCTCCGTGAACATCCTCTGCTCCCTTGTATCACTGTCAAATCCAAAGTCAACCAGTCTGCTATTAATATCCATAGGTCGAATCACGATGAACATAGCATCTTTCCACATGCATTTCGCCATAGGTAGTTCCAATAACGGCACGTACCACATCTGTAACAAATACACCGCTTCTTCTCCCTCTTCTTCTTCCCTCCACGAATCTCTCATATCGCCAATATCATCCTCCGTCATCGATAATATTCCCTCCCTCTTTGCATCGGTCACTTTCACCTTCTTCAGCGTTGCGAACTGTGTCGCCATCTCCCTCGCTAGGCGATATCTCGCGTACGCATCTCTGAAACTCAAGTTCATGCGTTGCTCCCTCTCCTTGAACTGTGTTAGCGCCCCCGACTTCAGACACCAGTCGCCGCCACCGACGAAGTAGCGAAGCTTTTTCGAGCAGCAGAGCAATGTCCAACTCTTTAACCTGCCGCTGAATCTGGCTTTCCACTTGAAGATTTCGTCACTGGATCTTGTAATCCCGGCGTCAGTAATATCGGAATGAATCTCTACCCGGAGGTACGAGATATGGCTGAATAGTCTAAGGCGCCGACACGGAGTATCGTCGGAGGAGAAGGGGACTTCTTGTTTGTTGCTTGTGGTGGGGGCGGCAGTCGGAACATAGCAGTTTTGGAGGAGCTTGGTGGCTAAGTAATTAACGCCGGATTTAACGTGTTTTACGAAATTACCCTTGTTGTTGTGGTTCCTGTCGAGAGAGTGGGAGTTAGAAGAGCGAGGGGCAATGAGAGAGAGCGATACGACATCGGTTTGGGGGATGAGAGAGGCAAGATGCTTGTTGACGGAGAAGCACCTAACAAGGGTCTTGGCATCTTTTACTTTGTTGAAGATAATAAGGATTACATCGTCTGGAAGAAGCTCAAATAGATTATTATTTGATTGGTGGTGTTTTTGTTTCAATTTAGAAAGAAAATCCATGCCTGATGAAATTCAAACGAATGGAATGAAAATTGACAAGGTGTAAATGATTATGAAAGTTTGGGGCGGAATATCATACGGTATATAGGTATATATGTAAGGGTAAAACCGTAGAAACTTGACACCAACAATTGTTTTTTCTTGTTATTATTGTATATACGGAATCTACAGATTATAGAATATCCCTGTTGCGGGATGTAGTTGAACATTTTGTTATGCTTGAGATTGTAACATTTTGTTGCCAACAATTTTCAGTTTCGTCAGCTGTTGTTTTCACATAACAGAACTTTTTGGAGATCATGTGAACAATTTGTGTTGGTAACAATTAACTTAATACCTAATTAGTTAATCAATATTTAACTAACTCTTGTGATATTAATGTACATATCAAATTATCAATTGCATTCTCCAATAAAAGCCATAAAAATTACTAATGCTATATACCCACCATAAAAAGTAACTTTAATTTATTTGGCGTTACCGTTATTGTAATGACACATTACCATATTTAACGTTAAAAAACTGAGAAAAAAAATAAAGAAAAGTATAGATAGACAACGAAAATATTAAATAATGTGAACAATGAATACATCGGATGTTCAATTCATTAGATGTCCAAATGGTTATCATAATATTAAGATTTAGATGGATAATTTAAAAGTACAGTGTGTTTTTAATTTATTAAGTCAATTTTAGAATCTATTATTCACATTATTCACAAAAACTATTGTCTCCCTAACAAAGTCCAAAAAATAAATATACAAAAGAAAACTAAAGAAGTGTTAACCTTTTCCCCAACTAGGGAATTAACAGAAGAAACAAGTCTATTTATTAAAGTCTTCAAACCAAAACATATTAAAATAAAATAATAACGACGAAGATACTAGATACTAGTAATAAGGAAAAACGAAACGTGTGCCAGACTGCTAGGTTACATTTTTCCTTATTGACTTTTTTCCTTGGGGGAAACTACAAAACAACTAACATGAAGTTATAAAATTAAGAAAGATGAAAGTGTAATTAATACTCCTCCTTTAAGCTAGACTATATTATTATTAGTGTGAGCGTGACCATTGCCCATATTCTTGATGGCTTCAAATCTTGGACCCTTCTCACCAAACTTGGTCTTGCCATAAAGGTTCAAGTAATCACCATAGCAATAGTGACTTGGATACAAAAGTTTAGGTGCAGGAGCAATAATGGCATCGCCAATTGGATTATAGAAACTTGCCATTGAAAGCCTGCTACCATCTTTATCAGGCATGACCCTGTGCACAACACTCTTGTACAATCCATTGCTTAGAACTTCAATTTGGTCGCCAGTGTTGACAAATATGGCATTGTTCTTGGATGGTGGAATCTCAACCCATTTACCATCTTTGTAGAATTCAAGGCCTCCAACTTTGTCATCTTGGAGCAACAGAATGATGCCACCTGTATCCATTGACACAGCAACAACATATCAAACCATTTTAATAATAATAATAATAATAATAATAATAATAATGATAATAATAATAATAGTAATTTTATAGACCAAACTTAGTAGTTGGTACTCAAATGGTTTGTTATTGAATTTCTTTATAAAATATATACCATTGACATCAATTGCTAAAATGATTAGAACATTAATGCTACTGAAACATTCCATAATTTTCCTATATTATATTCTGGACGGCTATAGTATACCTGCATCGGTGTGCTCCCTCAGGCCTCTAACAAGCTTTGGGTTTGGACATTCAGGATATTTGGCCACTTTTGTACCCATGACTGGTCCAATGCCATTAGGACTAGAGAATGATTTCTTGATGAAAGTTTTCTCCAAGCCAAGGTTCTCACTCATGAGCTCCGATAGTTTCTCTGCTAGAAGAATAAGCTGTGCAATGTACTCATCCATTGTATTGCTGCATTTTGCATATATGTATACACTTAAGATTATGTATTCATACATATGATAATGTCAAATGTAAAAGAGAGTGAAAAATAATATTTGCATAATTTTTTTATTCTTTTTCTATTTTAAATACATTTTTACGATAAAAAAAATCATTTTTTATATTATTTTATTTTTTTATCAATTATTTTTAATATCAAAAATAAAAAATTATAAAAAAGATATATATAAAAATGATTTATATGATATTCTTTTATTCTTATGGTTCAATGTATCTAAATAAAATTTAAAAGATAAGTAAAATAATAAGAATAATAACTAAAAAATACTAGATGAAAAAATAGATGTGAAGAGTTATAAGTCTAACCAAAGTTCATCAGAAATGTTTGGGATTTCCTTAATGTTAGATTTGGGGCGATGCCAAATGAAGAAAGTGGTTTCCCAATCTTTATCAAAAGTTTTCTCTTGTTTCTCCAATGTTTTTACTAACTCAGACTTGTAGAACCCATCTTTCAAGTTTTTTTCATAGTATTCATTAACTAGTTTCTTCACCTTCTCCGTCAACCTAGCGTCAATGTCATGGTTTTCTATCTGCACACAACAAATAATAATAATATTGAGAAAATTATTAGAAATGGCACAAATCTCTGGTTGTAATAAAATATAATGATTACCATGAAAAATCCCCACTTTTGACAAGCTTCATGCAATAGTGCCATTGTCTCACTCCTTTTGTTACCATTGAGAGTGCTGAAATCTATTACAGGAATAGTCATCTTTTTTGTATTTTAAAATACCTTGATGTTTAGTTTTGTTTGGTTTGGTGGTTTTGATGTTTGTTTGATGAGGATGAAGATTGGCTAGCTTGATTGGAGTATTTATATAGTGTTTAGAGAAGGTTTTTAACTTTTCGTAATTAAAGTAAGTCATTGATTAATAATTAAATCTTAATAGGTTTGGAGTCTATATGTAACAAAAGACTTCAATGAGTGAACATTTTGAAAGTGTGTCAGTGCCTTGAGAATGGAAACACAATTGATCTTATATATAAATCATTTTTTATTTTTTCTTCAAGTCCAAGTTCATTTAATTTCACTGCTTACTTAGCAAGTTGAGCTACTCAAATTTTTAACTTTTCTTATTTCTACAGACACGATGTTTTTCTTGGTTTCTAAGTTTTAAATTTGGATCTTCAACTCCTCAAAAGGAGATTTAGAACACATTAAACCCTATTTCTTTTAACTCCAGTGTTGTTATTGTTATTTTGTAAATGAAAATATTTTTTTAAAAAAATTCACTCTAACGAAAAGTCATATCATAAATTACTAGGTTTTATTAGGGAGTTTCTAGCTAATTAGATAAAAGAAGAGAGTAATTGAAGTATATAGATGACAAAAACCAAAACCAGGTGCAGTGTGGCATAGAGAGAAAGTAAGAAAAGTTATATTCAAACAAAATTGTTAGAAAGAGAGTGCCAATCAATGGGCGGTTTTGGTTGGATGTTGTTGTAACCTGTTATGTCATATCAATATATTATGATAAATCATAAATATTATTAATATCTGAATCATGTCTCAACAGTTTTGTGGAAAAAAAAAATATCAATATGTTATTCATATTAAATTAAAATTATCTAAAGAAATAAATTCAAAATTCAATATAATTCATGTATTTTTAAAATATTAGATCTAATTTAATATAAATTATTGTAATTTTAAACAAATTTTGTATTGAATTAAAATAATAATTGTATTTGATTTGAGACTAATTTATACTTAAACACTCATACATATCATCATAAGAGTTTAGGTTACATATTTTTAAGTATATATATAAAATAAAACACTTTAAAAAAAT